>NW_026511874.1:0-23278 GCF_027579735.1 Bombina bombina | reverse complement strand
CTCACACACACTTATACAGTCTCTCACACACTCTCACACTGTCTCTCACACACACTTATACAGTATCTCACACACACTTATACAGTCTCTCACACACACTTATACAGTCTCTCACACACTCTCACACTGTCTCTCACACACACTTATACAGTCTCTCACACACACTTATACAGTCTCTCACACACTCATACAGTCTCTCACACACACTCACACTGTCTCTCACACACACGCATACAGTCTCTCACACACACGCATACAGTCTCTCACACACACTCACACTGTCTCTCACACACTTATACAGTCTCTCACACACACTCATACAGTCTCTCACACACTCTCACACTGTCTCTCACACACACTCACACTGTCTCTCACACACACTTATACAGTCTCTCACACACACTTATACAGTCTCTCACACACACTCACACTGTCTCTCACACACTCACACTTATACAGTCTCTCACACACACTTATACAGTCTCTCACACACACTTATACAGTCTCTCACACACACACTCACACTGTCTCTCACACACAGTTATACAGTCTCTCACACACACTTATACAGTCTCTCTCACACACACTTATACAGTCTCTCTCACACACACTTATACAGTCTCTCTCACACACACTTATACAGTCTCTCTCACACACACTTATACAGTCTCTCACACACACACTTATACAGTCTCTCACACACACACTTATACAGTCTCTCACACACACACTTATACAGTCTCTCTCACACACACTTATACAGTCTCTCTCTCACACACTTATACAGTCTCTCTCACACACACTTATACAGTCTCTCACACACACTTATACAGTCTCTCACACACACTTATACAGTCTCTCACACACACTTATACAGTCTCTCACACACACTTATACAGTCTCTCACACACACTCATACAGTCTCTCACACACACTCATACAGTCTCTCACACACACTCACACTGTCTCTCACACACACACTCACACTGTCTCTCACACAAACTTATACAGTCTCTCACACAAACATACAGTCTCTCACACACACTTATACAGTCTCTCACTCACACTGTCTCTCACACACACTTATACAGTCTCTCACACACACTTATACAGTCTCTCACACACACTTATACAGTCTCTCACACACACACTCACACTGTCTCTCACACACACTTATACAGTCTCTCACTCACACTGTCTCTCACACACACTTATACAGTCTCTCACACACACGTATACAGTCTCTCTCACACACACTCATACAGTCTCTCACACACACTCATACAGTCTCTCACACACACTCATACAGTCTCTCACACACACTCATACAGTCTCTCTCACACACTCATACAGTCTCTCTCACACACACTTATACAGTCTCTCTCACACACACTTATACAGTCTCTCTCACACACACTTATACAGTCTCTCACACACACACTTATACAGTCTCTCACACACACACTTATACAGTCTCTCACACACACACTTATACAGTCTCTCACACACACACTTATACAGTCTCTCTCACACACACTTATACAGTCTCTCTCACACACACTTATACAGTCTCTCTCACACACACTTATACAGTCTCTCACACACACTTATACAGTCTCTCACTCACACACTTATACAGTCTCTCACACACACTTATACAGTCTCTCACACACTCACACTGTCTCTCACACACACACTCACACTGTCTCTCACACACACTTATACAGTCTCTCACACACACTTATACAGTCTCTCACACACACTTATACAGTCTCTCACACACACTTATACAGTCTCTCACACACTCACACTGTCTCTCACACACTCACACTGTCTCTCACACACACTTATACAGTCTCTCACACACTCACACTGTCTCTCACACACACTCATACAGTCTCTCACACACACAGTTATACAGTCTTACACACACACTCACACTGTCTCACACACACTTATACAGTCTCTCACACACACTTATACAGTCTCTCACACACACTTATACAGTCTCTCAGACTGTCTCTCACACTGTCTCTCACACACACTCACACTGTCTCTCACACACACTTATACAGTCTCTCACACACAATTATACAGTCTCTCACACACACTTATACAGTCTCTCACACACACTTATACAGTCTCTCACACACACTTATACAGTCTCTCACACACACAGTTATACAGTCTCTCACACACACACTCACACTGTCTCTCACACACACTTATACAGTCTCTCACACACACTTATACAGTCTCTCACACACACTTATACAGTCTCTCACACACACTTATACAGTCTCTCACACACACTTATACAGTCTCTCACACACACTTATACAGTCTCTCACACACTCATACAGTCTCTCACACACTCATACAGTCTCTCACACACACACTCACACTGTCTCTCACACACACTTATACAGTCTCTCACACACACTTATACAGTCTCTCACACACACACACTCACACTGTCTCTCACACACAGTTATACAGTCTCTCACACACACTTATACAGTCTCTCACAGACAATTATACAGTCTCTCACAGACACTCACACTGTCTCTCTCACACACTCACACTGTCTCTCACACACACTTATACAGTCTCTCACAGACACTCATACAGTCTCTCACATACACTTATACAGTCTCTCACACACACTTATACAGTCTCTCACACACACTTATACAGTCTCTCACAAACACTCATACAGTCTCTCACACACACTTATACAGTCTCTCACACACACACTTATACAGTCTCTCACACACACTTATACAGTCTCTCACACACACTTATACAGTCTCTCACACACACACTTATACAGTCTCACACACTCACACTGTCTCTCACACACACTTATACAGTCTCTCACACACTCACACTGTCTCTCACACACACTGTCTCTCACACACACTCACACTGTCTCTCTCACACACTCATACAGTCTCTCACACACACTCACACTGTCTCTCACACACACTCATACAGTCTCTCACACACACTCACACAGTCTCTCACACACACTCACACTGTCTCTCACACACACTCACACTGTCTCTCACACACACTCACACTGTCTCTCACACACACTTATACAGTCTCTCACACACACTTATACAGTCTCTCACACACACTTATACAGTCTCTCACACACACTCTCACACTGTCTCTCACACACACTCTCACACTGTCTCTCACACACACTTATACAGTCTCTCACACACACACTTATACAGTCTCTCACACACACTCACACTGTCTCTCACACACACTCACACTGTCTCTCACACACACTTATACAGTCTCTCACTCACACTGTCTCTCACACACACTTATACAGTCTCTCACACACACTTATACAGTCTCTCACAAACACACTCACACTGTCTCTCACACACACTTATACAGTCTCTCACTCACACTGTCTCTCACACACACTTATACAGTCTCTTACACACACTTATACAGTCTCTCACACACACTTATAAAGTCTCTCACACACACTTATACAGTCTCTCACACACACTCACACTGTCTCTCACACACACTCATACAGTCTCTCACACACACTTATACAGTCTCTCACACACACTTATACAGTCTCTCTCACACAGTCTCTCTCACACACATACAGTCTCTCTCACACACTCATACAGTCTCTCACACACACTCATACAGTCTCTCACACACACACACTTATACAGTCTCTCTCACACACACTTATACAGTCTCTCTCACACACACTTATACAGTCTCTCTCACACACTTATACAGTCTCTCTCACACACTTATACAGTCTCTCTCACACAGTCTCTCTCACACACTTATACAGTCTCTCTCACACACACTTATACAGTCTCTCTCACATACTCATACAGTCTCTCACACACACACACTTATACAGTCTCTCTCACACACACTTATACAGTCTCTCTCACACACACTTATACAGTCTCTCTCACACACTCATACAGTCTCTCACACACACACTTATACAGTCTCTCACACACACTTATACAGTCTCTCACACACACTTATACAGTCTCTCACACACACACTTATACAGTCTCTCACACACACTTATACAGTCTCTCACACACACTTATACAGTCTCTCACACACACTTATACAGTCTCTCACACACACTTATACAGTCTCTCACACACACTCATACAGTCTCTCACACACACTTATACAGTCTCTCACACACACTTATACAGTCTCTCACACACACTCATACAGTCTCTCACACACACTCATACAGTCTCTCACACACACACTTATACAGTCTCTCTCACACACACTTATACAGTCTCTCTCACACACACTTATACAGTCTCTCTCACACACACTTATACATTCTCTCTCACACACACTTATACAGTCTCTCACACACACACTCATACAGTCTCTCTCACACACACTTATACAGTCTCTCTCACACACTCATACAGTCTCTCACACACACTTATACAGTCTCTCTCACACACTTATACAGTCTCTCTCACACAGTCTCTCTCACACACTTATACAGTCTCTCTCACACACTCATACAGTCTCTCACACACACTTATACAGTCTCTCACACACACTTATACAGTCTCTCACACAGTCTCTCTCACACACTTATACAGTCTCTCTCACACACTTATACAGTCTCTCTCACACACTTATACAGTCTCTCTCACACAGTCTCTCTCACACACTTATACAGTCTCTCTCACACACTCATACAGTCTCTCACACACACACTTATACAGTCTCTCTCACACACTTATACAGTCTCTCTCACACAGTCTCTCTCACACACTCATACAGTCTCTCACACACACTTATACAGTCTCTCACACACACTCACACTGTCTCTCACACACACTTATACAGTCTCTCACACACACTTATACAGTCTCTCACACACACTTATACAGTCTCTCACACACACTTATACAGTCTCTCACACACACTTATACAGTCTCTCACACACACTCATACAGTCTCTCACACACACTCATACAGTCTCTCACACACACACTTATACAGTCTCTCTCACACACACTTATACAGTCTCTCTCACACACACTTATACAGTCTCTCACACACACTTATACAGTCTCTCACACACACTTATACAGTCTCTCACACACACACTCATACAGTCTCTCTCACACACACTCATACAGTCTCTCTCACACACACTTATACAGTCTCTCTCACACACTCATACAGTCTCTCACACACACTTATACAGTCTCTCTCACACACTTATACAGTCTCTCTCACACAGTCTCTCTCACACACTTATACAGTCTCTCTCACACACTCATACAGTCTCTCACACACACTTATACAGTCTCTCTCACACACTTATACAGTCTCTCTCACACAGTCTCTCTCACACACTTATACAGTCTCTCTCACACACTCATATAGTCTCTCACACACACACTTATACAGTCTCTCTCACACACTTATACAGTCTCTCTCACACAGTCTCTCTCACACACTCATACAGTCTCTCACACACACTTATACAGTCTCTCACACACACTCACACTGTCTCTCACACACACTTACACTGTCTCTCACACACACTTATACAGTCTCTCACACACACTTATACAGTCTCTCACACACACTTATACAGTCTCTCACACACACTTATACAGTCTCTCACACACACTTATACAGTCTCTCACACACACTTATACAGTCTCTCACACACACTTATACAGTCTCTCACACACACTTATACAGTCTCTCACACACACTCATACAGTCTCTCTCACACACTCATACAGTCTCTCTCACACACTCATACAGTCTCTCTCACACACACGTATACAGTCTCTCACACACACTTATACAGTCTCTCTCACACACACTTATACAGTCTCTCTCACACACTTATACAGTCTCTCTCACACACTTATACAGTCTCTCTCACACACTCATACAGTCTCTCACACACACACTTATACAGTCTCTCACACACACTTATACAGTCTCTCTCACACAGTCTCTCTCACACACTTATACAGTCTCTCTCACACACTCATACAGTCTCTCACACACACTCATACAGTCTCTCACACACACTCATACAGTCTCTCACACACACTTATACAGTCTCTCACACACACTTATACAGTCTCTCACACACACTCACACTGTCTCTCACACACTCATACAGTCTCTCACACACACTTATACAGTCTCTCACACACACTTATACAGTCTCTCAACCACACTTATACAGTCTCTCACACACACTTATACAGTCTCTCACACACACTTATACAGTCTCTCACACACACTTATACAGTCTCTCACACACTCACACGGTCTCTCACACACACTTATACAGTCTCTCACACACACTTATACAGTCTCTCACACACACAGTTATACAGTCTCTCACACACACTTATACAGTCTCTCACACACACTTATACAGTCTCTCACACACACTTATACAGTCTCTCACACACACTTATACAGTCTCTCACACACACTTATACAGTCTCTCACACACACTTATACAGTCTCTCACACACACTCATACAGTCTCTCACACACACTTATACAGTCTCTCACACACACTTATACAGTCTCTCACACAGTCTCTCTCACACACTCATACAGTCTCACACACACACTTATACAGTCTCTCACACACACTTATACAGTCTCTCTCACACACTTATACAGTCTCTCACACAGTCTCTCTCACACACTTATACAGTCTCTCACACACACTCATACAGTCTCTCTCACACACACTTATACAGTCTCTCTCACACACACTTATACAGTCTCTCACACACACTTATACAGTCTCTCTCACACAGTCTCTCACACACACTTATACAGTCTCTCACACACACTTATACAGTCTCTCACACACACTTATACAGTCTCTCACACACACTTATACAGTCTCTCTCACACACTTATACAGTCTCTCACACACACTCATACAGTCTCTCTCACACACACTTATACAGTCTCTCTCACACACACTTATACAGTCTCTCACACACACTTATACAGTCTCTCACACACACTTATACAGTCTCTCACACACACTTATACAGTCTCTCACACACACTTATACAGTCTCTCTCACACAGTCTCTCTCACACACACTTATACAGTCTCTCTCACACACACTTATACAGTCTCTCACACACACTTATACAGTCTCTCTCACACAGTCTCTCTCACACACTTATACAGTCTCTCACATACACTTATACAGTCTCTCACACACACTTATACAGTCTCTCACACACACTTATACAGTCTCTCACACACACTTATACAGTCTCTCTCACACACTTATACAGTCTCTCACACACACTCACACTGTCTCTCACACACACACTTATACAGTCTCTCACACACACTTATACAGTCTCTCACACACACTTATACAGTCTCTCTCACACAGTCTCTCTCACACACTTATACAGTCTCTCACACACACTCACACTGTCTCTCACACACACACTTATACAGTCTCTCACACACACTCATACAGTCTCTCACACACACTTATACAGTCTCTCTCTCACACACTTATACAGTCTCTCACACACACTTATACAGTCTCTCTCACACAGTCTCTCTCACACACTTATACAGTCTCTCACACACACTTATACAGTCTCTCTCACACACACTTATACAGTCTCTCTCACACAGTCTCTCTCACACACACTTATACAGTCTCTCTCACACACACTTATACAGTCTCTCACACACACTTATACAGTCTCTCTCACACAGTCTCTCTCACACACTTATACAGTCTCTCACATACACTTATACAGTCTCTCACACACACTTATACAGTCTCTCACACACACTTATACAGTCTCTCACACACACTAATACAGTCTCTCACACACACTTATACAGTCTCTCTCACACACTTATACAGTCTCTCACACACACTCACACTGTCTCTCACACACACACTTATACAGTCTCTCACACACACTTATACAGTCTCTCACACACACTTATACAGTCTCTCTCACACAGTCTCTCTCACACACTTATACAGTCTCTCACACACACTCACACTGTCTCTCACACACACACTTATACAGTCTCTCACACACACTTATACAGTCTCTCACACACACTCATACAGTCTCTCACACACACTTATACAGTCTCTCTCTCACACACTTATACAGTCTCTCACACACACTTATACAGTCTCTCTCACACAGTCTCTCTCACACACTTATACAGTCTCTCACACACACTTATACAGTCTCTCACACACACTTATACAGTCTCTCACACACACTCACACTGTCTCTCACACACTTATACAGTCTCTCACACACACACTCACACTGTCTCTCACACACTTATACAGTCTCTCACACACACACTTATACAGTCTCTCTCACACACACTTATACAGTCTCTCTCACACACTTATACAGTCTCTCACACACACACTTATACAGTCTCTCACACACACTTATACAGTCTCTCTCACACACTTATACAGTCTCTCTCACACACTTATACAGTCTCTCACACACACTTATACAGTCTCTCACACACACTTATACAGTCTCTCACACACACTCACACTGTCTCTCACACACTTATACAGTCTCTCACACACACACTCACACTGTCTCTCACACACTTATACAGTCTCTCACACACACTTATACAGTCTCTCACACACACTCATACAGTCTCTCACACACACTTATACAGTCTCTCACACACACTTATACAGTCTCTCTCACACACACTTATACAGTCTCTCACACACACACTCACACTGTCTCACACACACTTATACAGTCTCTCACACACACTCATACAGTCTCTCACACACACTCATACAGTCTCTCTCACACACTTATACAGTCTCTCTCACACACTTATACAGTCTCTCACACACACTTATACAGTCTCTCTCACACACTTATACAGTCTCTCACACACACACTCACACTGTCTCTCACACACTTATACAGTCTCTCACACACACTTATACAGTCTCTCACACACACTTATACAGTCTCTCACACACACTTATACAGTCTCTCACACACACTTATACAGTCTCTCTCACACACACTTATACAGTCTCTCTCACACACTTATACAGTCTCTCACACACACACTTATACAGTCTCTCACACACACTTATAGAGTCTCTCTCACACACTTATACAGTCTCTCACACACACTTATACAGTCTCTCACACACACTTATACAGTCTCTCACACACACTTATACAGTCTCTCACACACACTTATACAGTCTCTCACACACACACATACAGTCTCTCACACACACACATACAGTCTCTCACACACACTCATACAGTCTCTCACAAACACTTATACAGTCTCTCACACACACTCATACAGTCTCTCACACACACTTATACAGTCTCTCACACACACTCATACAGTCTCTCACACACACACTTATACAGTCTCTCACACACACACTTATACAGTCTCTCACACACACTTATACAGTCTCTCACACACACTTATACAGTCTCTCACACACACTCATACAGTCTCTCACACACACTCATACAGTCTCTCACACACACTTATACAGTCTCTCACACACACTTATACAGTCTCTCACACACACTTATACAGTCTCTCACACACACTCATACAGTCTCTCACACACACTTATACAGTCTCTCACACACACTCATACAGTCTCTCACACACACACTTATACAGTCTCTCTCACACACACTTATACAGTCTCTCTCACACACACTCATACAGTCTCTCACACACACACTTATACAGTCTCTCACACACACTTATACAGTCTCTCACACACACTTATACAGTCTCTCACACACACTTATACAGTCTCTCACACACACTTATACAGTCTCTCACACACACTTATACAGTCTCTCTCACACACTTATACAGTCTCTCTCACACAGTCTCTCTCACACACTTATACAGTCTCTCACACACACTTATACAGTCTCTCACACACACTTATACAGTCTCTCTCACACACTTATACAGTCTCTCTCACACACTTATACAGTCTCTCACACACTCATACAGTCTCTCACACACACTCATACAGTCTCTCACACACACTTATACAGTCTCTCACACACACTTATACAGTCTCTCACACACACTTATACAGTCTCTCACACACACTCATACAGTCTCTCACACACACTCATACAGTCTCTCACACACACTTATACAGTCTCTCACACACACTTATACAGTCTCTCACACACACTTATACAGTCTCTCACACACACTCATACAGTCTCTCACACACACTCATACAGTCTCTCACACACACTCATACAGTCTCTCACACACACACTTATACAGTCTCTCTCACACACACTTATACAGTCTCTCACACACACTTATACAGTCTCTCTCACACACTTATACAGTCTCTCTCACACAGTCTCTCTCACACACTTATACAGTCTCTCACACACACTTATACAGTCTCTCACACACACTTATACAGTCTCTCACACACACTTATACAGTCTCTCTCACACACTTATACAGTCTCTCACACACTCATACAGTCTCTCACACACACTCATACAGTCTCTCACACACACAGTTATACAGTCTCTCACACACTTATACAGTCTCTCACACACACTTATACAGTCTCTCACACACACTTATACAGTCTCTCACACACACTTATACAGTCTCTCACACACACTTATACAGTCTCTCACACACACTCATACAGTCTCTCACACACACTCATACAGTCTCTCACACACACTTATACAGTCTCTCACACACACTCATACAGTCTCTCACACACACTCATACAGTCTCTCACACACACTTATACAGTCTCTCACACACACTTATACAGTCTCTCACACACACTTATACAGTCTCTCTCACACACTTATACAGTCTCTCACACACACTTATACAGTCTCTCACACACACTTATACAGTCTCTCACACACACTTATACAGTCTCACACACACACACTTATACAGTCTCTCACACACACACTCACACTGTCTCTCACACACTTATACAGTCTCTCACACAGTCTCTCACACACACTCATACAGTCTCACACACACACTTATACAGTCTCTCACACACACTTATACAGTCTCTCACACACACTTATACAGTCTCTCACACACACTTATACAGTCTCTCACACACACTTATACAGTCTCTCACACACACTTATACAGTCTCTCTCACACACACAGTTATACAGTCTCTCACACACACTTATACAGTCTCTCACACACACTTATACAGTCTCTCTCACACAGTCTCTCTCACACACTTATACAGTCTCTCACACACACTTATACAGTCTCTCTCACACTGTCTCTCACACACACTTATACAGTCTCTCTCACACTGTCTCTCACACACACTTATACAGTCTCTCTCACACTGTCTCTCACACACACTTATACAGTGTCTCTCACACACACTTATACAGTCTCTCTCACACAGTCTCTCTCACACACTTATACAGTCTCTCACACACACTTATACAGTCTCTCACACACACTTATACAGTCTCTCACACACACTTATACAGTCTCTCACACACACTTATACAGTCTCTCACACACACTCACACTGTCTCTCACACACACACTTATACAGTCTTTCTCACACAGTCTCTCTCACACACTTATACAGTCTCTCACACACACTTATACAGTCTCTCACACACACTTATACAGTCTCACACACACACTTATACAGTCTCTCACACACACTTATACAGTCTCTCTCACACAGTCTCTCTCACACACTTATACAGTCTCTCACACACACTTATACAGTCTCTCACACACACTTATACAGTCTCTCACACACACTTATACAGTCTCTCACACACACTTATACAGACTCTCTCACACACTTATACAGTCTCTCACACACTCATACAGTCTCTCACACACACTCATACAGTCTCTCACACACACTCATACAGTCTCTCACACACACTTATACAGTCTCTCACACACACTTATACAGTCTCTCTCACACAGTCTCTCTCACACACTTATACAGTCTCTCACACACACTTATACAGTCTCTCACACACACTTATACAGTCTCTCTCACACAGTCTCTCTCACACACTTATACAGTCTCTCACACACTCATACAGTCTCTCGCAGTCACTTACCGTCTCTCTGTAACACTCTCTCTTCCCCTCTGTGTTTTTTCCGTTCCCCTGACAACTATACCTGACTTGGCCCTGTTGCCAAGATACAGAGACGCTAAGCAGCACCACGTGACCGTACAGAGCCTGATGGGAGATGTAGTCCAAGCCACTCAAAGGTTTTTTTTTAAAATCAACTTTAATGTAACAAACCACCTATAGACAATCATTCTGAAAACGAAACATTTTGCAGCTTTCTTGTTCTTCTTAATGTGCACTCACTGTGGTTTATGGTGATTGTCATTTATAAGGTAACCTCTGTGAGTGCATATTAAGAAGAACAAGAAAGCTGCAAAATGTTTCGTTTTCAGAATGATTGTCTATAGGTTGTTTGTTACATTAAAGTTGATAAAAAAAAAAGCGTTTTTTCACATGTTTCCTGTCTAGAGTCAGCGGAGGTCACATGTTTCCTCTCTAGAGTGGAGCTCCAGTCTGCAGCTAGACTACTTTGCATCATGAACCACCGAGCAATATGGCGCTGCCCTGTGAGTCACGTGTGTGCTGCTCCCTTCCTGTCACACCCCAGCTGTCCTGTAAGATTAACATATACATCAGATAGCAGAGGGGAGTACACTGATATACATCAGACAGCAGAGGGGGAGTACACTGATATACATCAGATAGCAGAGGGGAGTACACTGATATACATCACACAGCAGGGAGAGTACACTGATATACATCAGACAGCAGAGGGGAGTACACTGATATACATCACACAGCAGAGGGGGAGTACACTGATATACATCACACAGCAGAGGGGGAGTACACTGATATACATCACACAGCAGAGGGGGAGTACACTGATATACATCACACAGCAGAGGGGGAGTACACTGATATACATCAGACAGCAGAGGGGGAGTACACTGATATACATCACACAGCAGAGGGGGAGTACACTGATATACATCACACAGCAGGGGGGGAGTACACTGATATACATCAGACAGCAGAGGGGGAGTACACTGATATACATCACACAGCAGTGGGGGAGTACACTGATATACATCACACAGCAGAGGGGGAGTACACTGATATACATCACACAGCAGAGGGGGAGTACACTGATATACATCACACAGCAGAGGGGAGTACACTGATATACATCACACAGCAGAGGGGGAGTACACTGATATACATCACACAGCAGAGGGGGAGTACACTGATATACATCACACAGCAGAGGGGGAGTACACTGATATACATCAGACAGCAGAGGGGAGTACACTGATATACATCACACAGCAGTGGGGGAGTACACTGATATACATCACACAGCAGGGGGGAGTACACTGATATACATCAGACAGCAGAGGGGAGTACACTGATATACATCAGATAGCAGAGGGGAGTACACTGATATACATCAGATAGCAGAGGGGGAGTACACTGATATACATCAGACAGCAGAGGGGAGTACACTGATATACATCACACAGCAGAGGGGAGTACACTGATATACATCACACAGCAGAGGGGAGTACACTGATATACATCAGATAGCAGAGGGGAGTACACTGATATACATCAGATAGCAGAGGGGGAGTACACTGATATACATCAGACAGCAGAGGGGAGTACACTGATATACATCAGATAGCAGAGGGGGAGTACACTGATATACATCACACAGCAGGGGGGAGTACACTGATATACATCACACAGCAGGGGGGAGTACACTGATATACATCAGACAGCAGAGGGGGAGTACACTGATATACATCACACAGCAGAGGGGGAGTACACTGATATACATCACACAGCAGGGGGAGTACACTGATATACATCAGACAGCAGAGGGGGAGTACACTGATATACATCACACAGCAGAGGGGGAGTACACTGATATACATCACACAGCAGGGGGGAGTACACTGATATACATCACACAGCAGGGGGGGAGTACACTGATATACATCACACAGCAGAGGGGGAGTACACTGATATACATCACACAGCAGGGGGAGTACACTGATATACATCACACAGCAGGGGGAGTACACTGATATACATCAGACAGCAGAGGGGAGTACACTGATATACATCAGACAGCAGAGGGGGAGTACACTGATATACATCACACAGCAGAGGGGGAGTACACTGATATACATCACACAGCAGGGGGAGTACACTGATATACATCACACAGTAGAGGGGGAGTACACTGATATACATCACACAGCAGAGGGGGAGTACACTGATATACATCACACAGCAGAGGGGGAGTACACTGATATACATCAGACAGCAGAGGGGGAGTACACTGATATACATCAGACAGCAGAGGGGGAGTACACTGATATACATCACACAGCAGGGGGAGTACACTGATATACATCACACAGCAGGGGGAGTACACTGATATACATCACACAGCAGGGGGAGTACACTGATATACATCACACAGCAGGGGGAGTACACTGATATACATCAGACAGCAGAGGGGGAGTACACTGATATACATCACACAGCAGTGGGGGAGTACACTGATATACATCAGACAGCAGAGGGGGAGTACACTGATATACATCAGATAGCAGAGGGGAGTACACTGATATACATCAGACAGCAGAGGGGGAGTACACTGATATACATCAGACAGCAGAGGGGGAGTACACTGATATACATCACACAGCAGTGGGGGAGTACACTGATATACATCACCCAGCAGAGGGGGAGTACACTGATATACATCACACAGCAGAGGGGAGTACACTGATATACATCACACAGCAGGGGGAGTACACTGATATACATCACACAGCAGAGGGGAGTACACTGATATACATCACACAGCAGAGGGGAGTACACTGATATACATCACACAGCAGGGAGAGTACACTGATATACATCACACAGCAGGGGGGGAGTACACTGATATACATCAGACAGCAGAGGGGAGTACACTGATATACATCACACAGCAGGGGGGGAGTACACTGATATACATCACACAGCAGGGGGGGAGTACACTGATATACATCAGACAGCAGAGGAGAGTACACTGATATACATCACACAGCAGAGGGGAGTACACTGATATACATCAGACAGCAGAGGGGGAGTGCACTGATATACATCACACAGCAGAGGGGAGTACACTGATATACATCACACAGCAGGGAGAGTACACTGATATACATCACACAGCAGGGGGGGAGTACACTGATATACATCAGACAGCAGAGGGGGAGTACACTGATATACATCAGACAGCAGAGGGGGAGTACACTGATATACATCAGACAGCAGAGGGGGAGTACACTGATATACATCAGACAGCAGAGGGGGAGTACACTGATATACATCACACAGCAGAGGGGAGTACACTGATATACATCACACAGCAGAGGGGAGTACACTGATATACATCAGACAGCAGAGGGGGAGTACACTGATATACATCAGACAGCAGAGGGGGAGTACACTGATATACATCAGACAGCAGAGGGGGAGTACACTGATATACATCACACAGCAGAGGGGAGTACACTGATATACATCACACAGCAGAGGGGAGTACACTGATATACATCAGACAGCAGAGGGGGAGTACACTGATATACATCAGACAGCAGAGGGGGAGTACACTGATATACATCAGACAGCAGAGGGGGAGTACACTGATATACATCACACAGTAGAGGGGGAGTACACTGATATACATCAGACAGCAGAGGGGGAGTACACTGATATACATCAGACAGCAGAGGGGAGTACACTGATATACATCACACAGCAGAGGGGGAGTACACTGATATACATCAGACAGCAGAGGGGGAGTACACTGATATACATCAGACAGCAGAGGGGGAGTACACTGATATACATCAGACAGCAGAGGGGGAGTACACTGATATACATCACACAGCAGGGGGAGTACACTGATATACATCAGACAGCAGAGGGGGAGTACACTGATATACATCACACAGCAGGGGGAGTACACTGATATACATCACACAGCAGGGGGAGTACACTGATATACATCACACAGCAGTGGGGGAGTACACTGATATACATCAGACAGCAGAGGGGGAGTACACTGATATACATCAGACAGCAGAGGGGGAGTACACTGATATACATCACACAGCAGAGGGGGAGTACACTGATATACATCAGACAGCAGAGGGGGAGTACACTGATATACATCACACAGCAGGGGGAGTACACTGATATACATCAGACAGCAGAGGGGAGTACACTGATATACATCACACAGCAGAGGGGAGTACACTGATATACATCACACAGCAGAGGGGGAGTACACTGATATACATCAGACAGCAGAGGGGGAGTACACTGATATACATCACACAGCAGAGGGGAGTGTAACGGTACCAACCGGATACCAAGGGTTAACACCAGGGAACAATGTCCTGCATAGGGAATCAGCAGTTCACAACCCAGCCAGTTTTCAGGTTTAAACAGAAAGACTTTTATTAAGGCTCATATGCCCAGTATTTATGCAGGTCTGACCCCCCCCAGAAGGGGGGTTGAAATAATGTTGTACATTAGATGGAGGGAACACGCCCTTTTACATGATACAATAGAATACCTTGCTCAAGCTGATAACAATTTAAACACAGACACACACTTGGCTTTCCTTATCATCTAGGGTCTGCTCTCTGAGGTTGATTAAACAATGGACTGTGTATCAATAACATTAATGACAGTGCACAATAGCTGAGGCTAAAGCTGAACACAGTTAACTCTTTCAGTGCTGACAGAAGGGTCTGTCACATCTACATAGCACAATATACAGCCTATAGACAACCTTTCTCACGTTATAGTCCAGAAGTGGCTAGGTTTGCCACAATGCTCCCCCAGAACCAAGCCGGCATACACAGTCTGATCCCAACGGATCGGCTTGGGGATGTCCGGGGCAACAACTTACGGCTCAAGTAAGCTACGGGGTGTTCTCCGCCATCTGCTCCAACTTGGCTCAGTACTGCCCCCACCCCAAACATGGAAGCGTCTCTTCCCGGAGGGACTGGGCTTGGGTAGTCACAGGGTTAACATCAGCGGGATCCATGGGAGCATAGGCAGAAACAAGGGGGGCCAAGTCATTTCCAAGGAGAACATCAGCAGGTAAGTCCTTCTTGACCCCCACATTCACAAGTCTAGCGCCCACTCCCCAATCCAAATGTACCCTGGCAACAGGTAGGCGGAACACAGTGCCCCCTGCTACCCTCACAGCCACAGTGTCTCCAGTGTGCTGTTTCTCAGGCACCAAGTTCTCTTGAAGCAAGGTCATGGTAGCACCAGTATCCCGTAGACAACTGACCTCCTTCCCATTCACTTTAACCCGTTGCCGGTTATTCCGGTGGGCAGCTTGCACGGGGTCTGCTTCATGTAGGCTGCCCCAGCATTCTGGCGCCTCTACGTAGCGGGCCACAGGCTGAGGATTATGTGGGATTCCGCCAGCGGGTCTTCTCCAGGACTGTGCTTGATTCGCTGCGTTTAGGGGACACTCTGGTCTTTTGTGCCCTAGTTGCTTACATCCAAAGCACCGAATAGGTTGTGAGTAGCCCCGCGAATTGAACCGGGCTCTCTGAGGGTAGTTCGTGGCCGGAGGCCGTGTGGTATAGCGGTGCGCCGGGGGTTGGTAACTGGCAGCTGCTGGGGTGACTGGGGGTCTGTACTCCACTCTAGCAGTGGGCAATCGGTATACTGCTCCCCCTGCCCCTCGTACTGCCACGGATCCGCCAGTGGGTGCTGTATCCGGCACCAAATGGGGAGCTATCAGGGTTAAAGTAGCTCCCGAATCCCGAAGTCCCTGGACCGACATCACCTTATGCAGAATTCCCAGGGGTTCCTCGGCTTGGGTGCTCAACACCTCATGAGCGGCTGGCTCCGTTTGGTAATGGTGAGCAGCCGCCCTTGGGGCCAGGTTCTGTCTGACCTGGTTCCAAGCTTGTCTGCTCCGATTTTGGGTGCACTCACGTGCCATATGTCCCCACTGCTTGCAGGTGTGGCATTGTATATTCGCCCGTCCGTTGTTAGGCTGTAGTCCATGGTGCCTCCTGGCATCAAAATGCTGGTCTGCTAATCTGGCTGCTTCGGTTAAGGTGAGGGGTTTTCGATCTCTCACCCATTCTTGGGCTTCTGGGGACAAGCCGTTAAAGAATTGCTCCAACAGCATCAGTTGTCGCAATTCTTCCATGGTGGTAGCTTGGCTGGCCTGTATCCACCCCTGAGATGCTTGATCCAGCTTGTGGGCCCACTCTGCATGGGAATCTCTTTCTGGCTTGCGCAGGCCTCTAAACTTGCGCCGGTATGCCTCTGAGGTAATGGCATATCTTTCCAAGATCGCTCTCTTCACTTTAGCGTAATCCTTGCTGTCCTCCCTGGGTACAGCGCGATACGCTTCCGCTGCCCTACCGGCTAGCTTGCCTGCTAGCACCGGCACCCATACGGACTGCTCCAAATCATGTAACTCGCACAGTCTCTCAAAATCCTGTAAATACCCATCAATCTCATCCTTCTCCTCACAAAACATTTTAAATGCATGGTATGGGATTTTGGGTCTTACTGGGTTGCTGAGTGCGTCCAAAATGGATTCTGCTCGGGAGGATGCATTCCGCGGACTGTGTGCCATCACGTACTCCTGCACATCTGCCATTACCACGGATAGCATATCCCGTGGTACAGGTTGGGGTAAAAATTCCAGCCTGGTCCTCATTTCCCTCTGGTATAGGGTCTCCTCCATGGCTGCTGGAGGCGTAGCGCTGCGAGCTCTGTCTCCCTCCATCAGCTCAGCAATTAATATAGCCTTGGGTTTGCTGCTGCCTATCTTTCCCCTGGCTTCTAGCAGTTCCTTTTACGTTTGTCTCTTTAGCTTAGAATAATCCATCTCCATTCACTTCGGTCCCTGGTACTCCTTCCATCTTAGTCAGTATTGTAGTAATCCCCCTCTTCCTGAGGTTACTGGCTTGTGTAGTTGCTCTTCTGGGCGATAAGGTTCATTCCGTCGCTTGCCACCAATTGTAACGGTACCAACCGGATACCAAGGGTTAACACCAGGGAACAATGTCCTGCATAGGGAATCAGCAATTCACAACCCAGCCAGTTTTCAGGTTTTTAAACAGAATGACTTTTATTAAGGCTCATATGCCCAGTATTTATGCAGGTCTGACCCCCCCCAGAAGGGGGGTTGAAAGACTGTTGTACATTGAATGGAGGGAACACGCCCTTTTACATGATAAAATAGAATACCTTGCTCAAGCTGATAACAATTTAAACACAGACACACACTTGGCTTTCCTTATCATCTAGGGTCTGCTCTCTGAGGTTGATTAAACAATGGACTGTGTATCAATAACATTAATGACAGTGCACAATAGCTGAACACAGTTAACTCTTTCAGTGCTGACAGAAGGGTCTGTCACATCTACATAGCACAATATACAGCCTATAGACAACCTTTCTTACGTTATAGTCCAGAAGTGGCTAGGTTTGCCACAGGGAGTACACTGATATACATCACACAGCAGGGGGGAGTACACTGATATACATCACACAGCAGGGGGGGAGTACACTGATATACATCACACAGCAGAGGGGGAGTACACTGATATACATCACACAGCAGGGGGAGTACACTGATAAACATCACACAGCAGGGGGAGTACACTGATATACATCACACAGCAGGGGGAGTACACTGATAAACATCACACAGCAGAGTGGGAGTACACTGATATACATCAGACAGCAGAGGGGGAGTACACTGATATACATCACACAGCAGAGGGGAGTACACTGATATACATCACACAGCAGGGAGAGTACACTGATATACATCAGACAGCAGAGGGGAGTACACTGATATACATCACACAGCAGAGGGGGAGTACACTGATATACATCACACAGCAGAGGGGGAGTACACTGATATACATCACCCAGCAGAGGGGGAGTACACTGATATACATCACACAGCAGAGGGGGAGTACACTGATATACATCACACAGCAGGGGGAGTACACTGATATACATCAGACAGCAGAGGGGAGTACACTGATATACATCAGACAGCAGAGGGGGAGTACACTGATATACATCACACAGCAGGGGGGGAGTACACTGATATACATCACCCAGCAGAGGGGGAGTACACTGATATACATCACACAGCAGAGGGGGAGTACACTGATATACATCACACAGCAGAGGGGGAGTACACTGATATACATCACACAGCAGAGGGGGAGTACACTGATATACATCAGACAGCAGAGGGGGAGTACACTGATATACATCAGACAGCAGAGGGGGAGTACACTGATATACATCACACAGCAGAGGGGGAGTACACTGATATACATCACACAGCAGGGGGAGTACACTGATATACATCACACAGCAGAGGGGGAGTACACTGATATACATCACACAGCAGAGGGGGAGTACACTGATATACATCAGACAGCAGAGGGGGAGTACACTGATATACATCAGACAGCAGAGGGGGAGTACACTGATATACATCAGACAGCAGAGGGGGAGTACACTGATATACATCACACAGCAGAGGGGGAGTACACTGATATACATCACACAGCAGAGGGGGAGTACACTGATATACATCACACAGCAGAGGGGGAGTACACTGATATACATCAGACAGCAGAGGGGGAGTACACTGATATACATCACACAGCAGAGGGGGAGTACACTGATATACATCACACAGCAGGGAGAGTACACTGATATACATCAGACAGCAGAGGGAGTACACTGATATACATCACACAGCAGAGGGGGAGTACACTGATATACATCACACAGCAGAGGGGAGTACACTGATATACATCACACACCAGTGGGGGAGTACACTGATATACATCACACAGCAGAGGGGGAGTACACTGATATACATCAGACAGCAGAGGGGGAGTACACTGATATACATCACACAGCAGAGGGGGAGTACACTGATATACATCACACAGCAGAGGGGGAGTACACTGATATACATCACACAGCAGAGGGGGAGTACACTGATATACATCACCCAGCAGAGGGGGAGTACACTGATATACATCACACAGCAGAGGGGGAGTACACTGATATACATCACACAGCAGAGGGGGAGTACACTGATATACATCAGACAGCAGAGGGGGAGTACACTGATATACATCACCCAGCAGGGGGGAGTACACTGATATACATCAGACAGCAGAGGGGGAGTACACTGATATACATCACACAGCAGGGGGGAGTACACTGATATACATCAGACAGCAGAGGGGGAGTACACTGATATACATCACACAGCAGAGGGGGAGTACACTGATATACATCACACAGCAGGGAGAGTACACTGATATACATCAGACAGCAGAGGGAGTACACTGATATACATCACACAGCAGGGGGGGAGTACACTGATATACATCACACAGCAGGGGGGGAGTACACTGATATACATCACACAGCAGGGGGGGAGTACACTGATATACATCACACAGCAGAGGGGGAGTACACTGATATACATCAGACAGCAGAGGGGGAGTACACTGATATACATCACACAGCAGAGGGGGAGTACACTGATATACATCACACAGCAGGGGGAGTACACTGATATACATCACACAGCAGGGGGAGTACACTGATATACATCACACAGCAGAGGGGGAGTACACTGATATACATCACACAGCAGGGGGAGTACACTGATATACATCACACAGCAGAGGGGGAGTACACTGATATACATCACACAGCAGAGGGGAGTACACTGATATACATCAGACAGCAGAGGGGAGTACACTGATATACATCAGACAGCAGAGGGGAGTACACTGATATACATCAGACAGCAGAGGGGAGTACACTGATATACATCACACAGCAGAGGGGAGTACACTGATATACATCACACAGCAGGGGGGGAGTACACTGATATACATCAGACAGCAGAGGGGGAGTACACTGATATACATCACACAGCAGGGGGGGAGTACAGTGATATACATCACCCAGCAGAGGGGGAGTACAGTGATATACATCACCCAGCAGAGGGGGAGTACAGTGATATACATCACCCAGCAGAGGGGGAGTACAGTGATATACATCACACAGCAGAGGGGGAGTACAGTGATATACATCACACAGCAGAGGGGGAGTACAGTGATATACATCACCCAGCAGAGGGGGAGTACAAGTCAAGTCAAGAATACTTTATTAGCATGACATTATTACATGTGTTGCTAAAGTAATATGTTACAATAAAACAGATCAATAACAATTTATAAAGTAGGAGTATAGTGGGTAAATATGATAGTTCATTTAATCTGATTGGGGGTTCTGGTCATGTGACAGTCTGCTACATATCTTGCTACTATCCTTGTAGCTTTGTTGTTTTCTCCTAAGAGTACGCATAGTCTCTTGTTCCGACATCTGTGGGAAGTCTGTTATTTCTATCATTATTTGTGGGAAGTATTTATCCCTTAACGGTTTGTATCTTGTACAGTACAAGAGAAAGTGCGCTTCAGTCTCTATGTCCCCACTGTCACACTGTGCACATTGTCTGGCTGCCCTGGGTCTCCATTGTGCCTGATATCTGCCAGTCTCTATTTCCAGCTGGTGGTCAGAGATTCTGTATTTAGTCAGTATCTGTCTGTGCTTTGGGTTGGTGACACTTGTGAGATACTCAGCTAGTCTGTACTCTCTCTGTAGTGACCTGTAACACTCCCTCTTGTTCTGTTACCCAGTCTGTACCTCCCAGTGCCCAGTGTACCTCTCCTTCAGAGCTGTGTGTAAGGTGTTTAGTGACACATGTGAGATACTCAGCTAGTCTGTACTCTCTCTGTAGTGACCTGTAACACTCCCTCTTGTTCTGTTACCCAGTCTGTACCTCCCAGTGCCCAGTGTACCTCTCCTTCAGAGCTGTGTGTAAGGTGTTTAGTGACATGTGAGATACTCAGCTAGTCTGTACTCTCTCTGTAGTGACCTGTAACACTCCCTCTTGTTCTGTTACCCAGTCTGTACCTCCCAGTGCCCAG
>NW_026511873.1:0-3859 GCF_027579735.1 Bombina bombina | reverse complement strand
TTTAGTTTCCTTTTATTGCAAATATAGTTCAATATGTTTATGGATATTAACTAAATAAAAGAATTCAGATATTTATATTAATTGTATGGTCTAGTAGGTGCATGGTTGATAAGGGTTTCTATTTCTTTGTATTGTGTTTATAACCCTGCCATAAACTTATATATATTATTTGGATAGCACTACTAAGATTTTCATAAATATACTGACAATTGAAAACCAACTCATTAAACTTGACAGTGAGTTAAAAAATCTTCCCTCTACTATTACTGGTAGCACTAAACATTCTAATAAAAATTTCACTGTATCTGACAACAAAGCATTGAAACAATTAACTTCAAATAAAAATCTTGTATTTCGGGAGTCAGATAAAGGTGGAAACCTAGTTGTCTTAAATAGGCAAGATTATGTCTCGGAAGCCCTTCGTCAATTATCAGATCGTAACACATACTGTACTTTGGCCACCAATCCTACGGCAATATACAAGGGTTTACTGAGGGAGATAGTGAAATATGGCATGGACAATGGCATTATTTCAGCCAATATGTCAGAATATCTGATTCCTGATTGGCCGGTAACTGCCGTATTTCACTATTTCCCCAAAATACATAAAGATCCCCTTAATCCCCCAGGGCGTCCCATTGTAGCGGGGATAGGGTCCCTTAACGAACCACTATCAGAATTGGTGGACATGTATTTGCAACCTCTAGTTCTAGCACTACCTAGTTATATTCAAGACACTACATCCTTTATCAGACAAATACAAGAGATTTCATGGAAATCTAGTTACACTCTTATGTCCATGGACGTTTCCTCATTATATACGTCAATACCTCATGATAAAGGTTTGGAGGCATTAGAGTTTTTTCTAAGATATAGATCAAATTATGATGAGGCTACGATATCTTTTTTGTTGCAAGCTACGGAATACTTGTTGACTCACAATTTTTTTCTTTTTGAAGGTCGTTTCTATCTCCAAAGATGTGTAACGGCCATGGGCGCCAAGTTTGCGCCATCTTACGCCAACCTATTTTTAGGTTGGTGGGAGCTCTTCCACATCTTTGGAGATGGAAACCCTTTTAGACAACACATTATTTATTACGGTCGCTACATTGACGACTTGGTATTTATTTGGGATGGAGACAATGAGTCTATCAACTCCTTTCACCAATATGTGTCACGTAATAGGTTAAACCTCAATTTTACAATAGAATCCAGCGTAAATTCTTTAAATTTTTTGGATGTGACCATTAGACCAATTGGTGAAGCAATTCAGGTTGAATTATACCGTAAACCCACGTCGGGCAATAGTATCCTTAAATATGACTCTTGTCATCCATCACATCTTCTTGCCTCCATTCCCAAAAGCCAACTCATTCGGGCAAAACGGAACTGTACTGATCCAAATACCTATGAAGAACATGCTGCAGATACCGTGAAGCGATTAAAATCACGAGGCTATCCAAAAACAATTCTGACACAAGCAAAAATTGAAGTAGATAAGGTCCCTAGGTCAGAACTTCTCACTTACAAAAAAGACAGAAGGGATAAAAAGGAGAGCAATGAGAATCCCTTTTCCTCTGTACCAATTTTTGTAACACCATATAGTATGGAATATGGAAAAATTTGCAAAATAATCAAAAAGAGTCTACCAATCTTAGAGAGTGATGAAAAACTAAATCAAGTGCTAAAAGGAGGTTGCAAATTCGTGTCACGTAAAGCAAAAACTTTGAGAAGCATATTATCACCCTCCATGTTGCCCAGAGTTGTCAACGACACATGGTTACAAAAACGCAAGGGATGTTACAAATGTAATGCCTCACGATGCAAGACGTGCTCTCACATTATTCAGGGCAATACCTGCAGATCTGAAGCACTAGGTAAAATAAGTGATATAAGATATTTTATAAATTGTAACAGTACACACGTGATTTACCTATTGACTTGTCAGGGATGTAATATTCAATATGTGGGACGTACCAAACGATCCTTGAAGGACCGGGTCATGGAACATCTAAGGTCCATAGAGGACCCTGAGTCAAAAACGCTCATTGCCAAACATTTCAGAAATTTTCACAATTCGGATAAATCACTTTTGAAAGTACAGGGCATAGACTTTATACCAAGACATCCCCGGGGTGGAGACAGGGAAAAGAAACTTGATGAAAGAGAGGTTTTTTGGATCCTTCATTTAAAAACCAGTGTACCTACGGGTTTGAATTCCAGAATGGATGTAAATATGTTT
This sequence comes from Bombina bombina, assembly GCF_027579735.1. NCBI lineage: Eukaryota > Metazoa > Chordata > Amphibia > Anura > Bombinatoridae > Bombina > Bombina bombina. The sequence continues at coordinate 1,617 of NW_026511873.1, read as the reverse complement.
ATTCAACGTTGATGGATCGCTCAAAATGTACTGTAACGAAAAAGTGTTTTCATATGTATAAGCATTACTTAATCATCGCTTTATAAACTTTCCTTTTTTTTAATAAGGGTTACATACATTGTAGTGAGGATCAGGTCTTGATGTCCAATTTAATCATATACCTATATTCACACTTGGGTTTATTAAAATAAAATATATGCATTATTCAATTAATATTTTATTATTTTTGGCAATATGAAATAATAGCATAATGGTTTTATTAAATTGAGACACAATGAACTAAATTAATGTTGCAGTGTTCACATACTTTTGTAGTGGGTGTAATACAGAGCGGCTATATAGACTAGGATTTTTTGTGTTTTTGACAGGAACTTAGGGGTTAATGAGATGTGTTTTAATTGATGTTATGTCATTGGACAGAAATCTGTATATTAAGAGCACTTTCAGCACCTGTTCCCTATCAGTGAACAAGTGCCCCAGAGGCATGAAACGCGTATGATGTCACAGGAGGTGATGTTCCCCCTGTTCCAGTTTATATAATTGTTTTTACCAAGTTGCTGTATGAGGATTATGTTTTTATCTACTACTGAATAAAGACTGGCTTTTTACCTACTATATCCCTGGTGTGCCGAGGAGTTTCCTTGTTTTCTTCTATGTGCAGCGTCTGGACAGAGACGTAATCCCTACGTGCACCCGCATTGGCCAAGGAGCAGGACACGTGGTAACGCAGAAGAACGCCGTGGGAAAGAGTTGATTGGAGCATCCTACCCTTACTCGTTGTGTTCCAGTGTCGTTCTCTGTTCCGGGTAAGTGGCTCGTCAACCGGTGCTTGCGATAGCACTTAACATACATTAATAGTGTTTTCCCACGAGCGCATCACATAGCGTTGCCTGAAGATTGCTCTTTTTATATGGGCCTAATGGATCGATAGATCAGCCATTCAACTTCCTCTATCACGGTATCAGTGACTGGTAAAGATTACATATTGGCCGCTTCACCGCGGCACTGCAACTTTAACACATATTCCTTCTGGATACCTGGATACCTTAGTGTGTATATGTAATTTGTGGACACCTCAGCACCAACAACGGTACAACGGAGTACGTTGTTGGTAGTTTGTACAGCTACAATATTATTACGATGGACTGTGCAATGTGAAATTTACCATTTTTTCTTTAATTCTAACTTTAGTCACGGACAGTGAGCTCTGCCTTAGGGCTTAACAGTGTGCTCGGAGTTTTTTGTTGAGGGCATAAACATGGGCTTTTTATTAATTATGTATACAGTTGGAGGTACTAACGAATCATTGGTAGTTATTTAGGAGTTCTTCACAATATTTTGTGTTCTATACCCATTAACTTTCTTGGTGATAAAATTTGAGCATTATTATTTATCCAATAGCTATTGTATTTAGGCTTACGTTCAACTGATGCTCTATAACAAACGGATATTAATTCAAATACAGGGTTAATTAATCTTTTCAATAGTGCTTTATGACAAACTGATATCAATTTAAATACAGGGTCAATCAATTTTTTCAATAGATTGATTCTAATGTGTGTATTTGCTAGCATCTCATATAGTTATTCCATCGATCAACTATTGTGGTATAAATTG
>NW_026511872.1:0-50022 GCF_027579735.1 Bombina bombina | reverse complement strand
AGCGGCAGATTAGGGTTAATCATATAATGTAGGTGTCGGCGATGTCAGGGGCGGCAGATTAGGGGTTAATAAGTGTAAGATTAGGGGTGTTTAGACTCGGGGTTCATGTTAGGGTGTTAGGTGTAGACATAAATGTATTTTCCCCATAAGGAGCTTTCCGCTGCTTTTTTGCCTCAATAAAATGTGCCTGAGCTTAGCTGTGTATGCGATGGTTAGGTATAGAAATAGTAACAGAAATAATCTTCTGTGATTATATTCAATTTTTAATGTGTCAAACAATATTAAAGAACTATGGGGCCTGTTATCTAAAGGTCTCTGGGCTGGCGAGACTATTTATTGCTTGTGGAAAAAAAAGAGGATGCCATCTGGTGTTTGATAAATGAGGTCCCTATACAGAAAATAACATATAAGCCAGTAAGTGCACTCCTGCTGTTCAGATACCTACTAAGTGCGTAAAGACTATATGCAAAAATAGGTTTTAGATGTGGTGTCCCCAAAAAGTGATCTACCAGAAGAGTTCTTAGTGCTGACCAGTAATCAGATGGACTATCCTCTCAAGCAGTAGTGATTGTACAGATTCATTCTGCAGCACTACAATGGCCTCCATTACAAATGGAATTCAGCACACACATATTAGGTTCTGTGTAAAAGAAGATCAGTTTCACACTCAAGATGTGTGGCACAAGTAGAGCACAGTGGAAAAATGTAGACCTTCTCTCAATAAAGTGTGGGCACCCTGCTTTAGACTAATGTACATATACACATACAGTGAGGGTAAAAATTATTTGATCCCCTGCTGATTTTGTATGTTTGCCCACTGACAAAGAAATTATCAGTCTATAATTTTAATGGTAGGTTTATTTGAACAGTGAGAGACAGAATAACAAAAAAATCCAGAAAAAACACTTTTTACAAAAGTTATAAATTGATTTACATTTTTATGAGTGAAATAGGTATTTGATCCCCTATCAATCAGCAAGATTTTTGTCTCCCAGGTGTCTATTATATAGGTAACAAGCTGAGATTAGGAACACTCTCTTAAAGGGAGTGCTCCTAATCTCAGCTTGTTACCTGTATAAAAGACACCTGTCCACAGAAGAAATCAATCAATTAGATTCCAAACTCTCCACAATGGCCAAGACCAAAATGTTGTCCAAGGATGTTAGGGACAAGATTATAGAATTACACAAGGCTGGAATATACTATAAGACCATCACCAAGCAGCTTGGTGATAAGGTGACAACAGTGGGTGGGATTATTCTGAAATGGAAGAAGCACAAAATAACTGTCAATCTCCCTCGGTCTGGGGCTCCATGCAAGATCTCACCTCATGGAATTTCAATGATCATGAGAATGGTGAGGAATCAGCCCAGAACTACACGTGAGGATCTTGACAATGATCTTGAGGCAGCTGGGACTGTGAAGGATGGAAATCCTGCAGCGCCTGCAAGGTCCCCCTTCTCAAGAAAGCATATGTACAGTCCTGTCTGAAGTCTGCCAATGAACATCTGAATTATTCAGAGGAGAACTGGGTGAAAGTGTTGTGGTCAGATGAGACCAAAATTGAGCTCTTTGGCATCAACTCAACTCACTGTGATTGGAGGAGGAGGAATGCTGCCTATGACCCCAAAAACATCATCCCCACTGTCAAAAATGGAAGTGGAAACATTATGCTTTGGGGGAGTTTTTCTGCTGGGGACAGGACAACTTCACTGCATCAATGTACCATCAAATCTTGGGTGAGAACCTCCTTCCCTCAGCCTGGGCATTGAAACTGGTTCATGGCTGGGTATTCCAACATGACAATGACCCAAATCACATGACCAAGGCAACAAAGGACTGGCTCCCAAAAAAAATCTGAGGAGGGAGCTGAAGGTTCGAGTTGCCAAACGTCAGCCTCGAAACCTTAATGACTTGGAGAGGATCTGCAAAGAGGAGTGGGACAAAATCCCTCCTGAGATGTGTGGAAACCTGGTGGCCAACTACAAGAAATATCTTACCTCTGTGATTGCCAACAAGGGTTTTGCTACCAAGTACTAAGTCATGTTTTGCAAAGGGGTCAAATACTTATTTCACTCATTAAAATGCAAACCAATTTATAACTTTTTTGAAATGTGTTTTTCTGGATTTTTTGTTGTTATTCTGTCTCTCACTGTTCAAATAAACCTACCATTAAAATTATAGACTGGATATCAAAAATGTTGGTGGAGATGCTGAAGAAGCACACCACTTATCCCAGAGAGCCCGGGAGATCCAGGTGTACCTGTTGGACACTGACCTGACAGCACTCTCTACACAGGATGCTGAGTCTCTTGAGTCTCCATTCTCACTAGATGAAATTAAACGAGCCATCAAGGACTTACCAACAGGAAAGAGCCCAAGGCTGGATGGCTATGGAGTGAAATATTATAAATTGTTTGTTGACACATTAGCCCCAGAAATGATGCATATATTCAATGCTCTGTCTGAAGAGCCCTCCCTTCCACATACTATGTTGGAATCTCACATTACTGTGATACCGAAGCAGGTGAGCCTGAGGACAGACCAGAAAGCTATCGTCCCATATCTTTATTAAATTCGGATGTTAAAATTCTTGCCAGAGTCATAGCTAATCGCCTCAATAGATTCGTTCCGCAGCTGGTTTCATCGGATCAGGTGGGATTTATCCCAGGGCGGGAAGCAAAGGACAACACTCTTAAGGTCTTGCAGCTAATAACCTTTGCACATAATGGTGGGATCCCTTTAGCATTGGTCTCGACCGATGCTGAAAAGGCATTCGACCGGATTAGCTCGTCATTCATGAGACACACCTTGCACAAATTTGGCTTTTGGACCTAAATTCATAAATGGGGTGATATTACTATATTCTTCAACAAACGCTAAGGTGAGGGTCAATGGTACATTGTCCAGTTCATTCGCAATCAAGAACGGGACTAGACAGGGCTGCCCCCTGTCGCCTCTGTTATTTGCCTTGACAATTGAGATCCTCGCAAGAAAATTAGGGCAAACCCACAGATAAGAGGGATCACCATAGGGGGCGCTGAACATAAACTTGCAATGTACGCAGACGATGTGCTGCTGACGATCACAGACCCACACCGATCACTAGAAGCTGCCCTAGAAAAGTTTACGTTGTCCTGGCGAATGATGATTCAGATCCCAGACCACCAATTCCATCCTCTTCTAATTTACCCCCTAATAGGATGGTTGTGCAGCAGGGTTTTCAGAGTGCCATACGGTCAACCGAGGGGGGAGGAAACGGAGGAAGAGGAGGAAGAGGCAGATGGGGTGCAAGAAGAGGCAGGGCAGAGGCAGAAGGAACAAATACAACATTTAAAAATAATTAACCTATCATCAATAGAGTTAAATGAGACAGAAAAACAAGTTCTGGGTCTGGGTTTGGGATTTGTTCCTAAAAATGATTTCAACCTTTTTGATACAATAGTTGATGTGAATAGAATGGTAAGAGATCTTACACTTAAAAAATTCTTTTGGGGTAGATCTACACTCCCCCCAGACCCGGTTGACAATTTGTCCATGCACACTGATGCAATTTCTAATGGAAACATAACTAGTCAAGATGTTTTTGACATAGTTAGTTTCCAAGATACTTGTGATTTGGTTAATCTGCGAGAACTCTACTCAGAATCAAATGTAGACAATCAAGGTCTAAAGACCTCACATTCTGGCTTTAGACCACGTTCAGTGTTTTATCCAACAAAAGAACGTGGTCCATTCCTAGAAGCCTTTCACAAAAGGATTGAAGAGGACTTAATCAGTCTCTCAAAAAATCATAAAAGGACTTACCCCAATCTCACTATTTTACAAAGAGAAGCCCTCAAAAATCTGAGTACCAGAAATGACATAGTAATTAAAGACTCAGACAAGGGCGGGAGTATAGTCATTATGAATCGAGATGACTATGTCCTGGAGGCACATAGACAACTTTATGATGTTAATGTTTACCAGAAACTGAGTAGAGATCCCACTGATATCTTTAAGAAACAGCTCTGGGATCTTTTGGATGATGGTCTTGAAGAGGGAATTTTAGATAGAGATACAGTTGATTATCTCTTTGTCCCCCGACCACTAATATCGGTCTTCCATCACTTGCCAAAAGTGCATAAATCTATAACAGAGTGAGGAAAGGAAGACCGATAGTCTCCGGCATAGGTTCCCTTTTTGAGCGTCTATCCAGTTGGGTTGAATCCCTCCTTCAGCCCCTTGTGCTTCAGATCCCGTCCTACCTCAAAGATACCAAACATCTTTTAAATTTTCTATCAGAGGTCAATTGGGACACGAAGTGTTCTTGGCTCACAATAGATGTGGTGGGTCTCTACTCGGCAATCCCTCATCAAGAAGGATTAAGAGCGGTGGAGTTTTTTCTAAAACAACATAGCAACTATGACCCTTTACTAATAGACTATATCATGAGGGTATTAGATTTTCTTCTGAGCCACAACTTTTTTAAGTTTGAGGGTGAGTACTTTCTGCAGAGACGTGGGACCGCCATGGGGGCCAAATTCGCCCCTGCCTATGCTAACATCTTCATGGCATGGTGGGAAATATCCCACGTCTATGCAGAGAGTAACCCCTTCAAAGGCTATTAAAACGTATAAACGTTATATTGATGATTTACTGATTGTCTGGACTGGTAATGAACAACATCTGACGGACTTTATCCAATATATTAATCTAAATGATTTAAACTTACAATTCACTTTCCAGCATGATACCATACAGATTCCTTATTTGGATCTCATCCTTCAGGGTGAACCCAACTCTGGAAAGGTAGTCACCAGTTTGTATAGAAAGCCCATTATGTCTAATGCATTGCTACATGCACGTAGCAATCATCCAAGCACACAGGTTTTGGATTAGCCAAAGGGCAATTCATACGAATTAAACGTAATTGCACCGAAGAGGCGAATTTTCTGCAAGAAAGTGAGATCCTCAAATCTCAACTTCTAGCAAGAGGATATGCAACTAAAACCGTCAACAGAGCATTCCTTGAGGTCACTAGGATGAACAGGTGCAGTATGTTGGCCAGTAACACTAATGGGACGCGACCGAGAACTTTCGATCGGTCAGCACCCCTTTTTGTGACGACATACAGCTCACAATTTGACCAGATTTGCAACATAATAAACAAACATCTGCCTATCCTGTCAGCAGAGGATAGTCTCAAAGACTATGTCAGCAAGGGCTGCAAATTTTCAGCCAGAAGGGGTTGCACACTTTCCAACATACTATCTCCCAGCATGCTAAAAAAACGAACCACAGTAGCAAGCAGTTGGCTCAGTGTCAAGGGGCACTATAAATGCCATTTTCTAAGTGTATTGCATGTGGTCACACCAGAGTTACGAAAATTTCCAGTCGAAAGTAACTCAGAGAATGTATGACCTCCTGAGTTGCACCAACTGTCGCTCGTCCAACGTTGTTTATCTTGTGGAGTGCACATCATGTAAAAAACAGTATGTAGGGTGCTCTACTAGGGAAGTACGGTCGCGTATAAGAGAGCACCTCAACAATGTTGAGAATGGTGCTGAAGTATCAGACCTTGCTAGGCATTTCATCAGTGTGCATGACAAAAATGTCAAAAGCTTTGTCTGGCAGGTCATTGAACAGATCAGGAGCCCAGAGAGGAGGGGACACCACAAGTAAATTGATGTACCAAGAAGCATTCTGGATATTCCAGTTAAAAACTAGAAAACCCCTTGGTTTCAATATTGAGGGAGACGTTATTAACTTTTGGAAAAGAATCAGATAAAGGCTGTAACAATTTAGTATGTGTCACAAAATTTCATGCATACCAAGCACATAGCTCTATTGATTAGTATCTTGTAAACAAAGTTTACTTATGGATCTATTTCGAATACACAAGAGTGGTAGCATAGTTTACTACATACAACAAAGTATACTAGCCATTTGGGAAGATATAATATCAGCAACGGCTAATATTGTCTATCTTTATCACTTATTTCTTTGTATATATTTGTCTTCTTATCTATAGAGCTGCACTGTACAATGCATAGTTTAGTCAGTCCAAATCCTGTGTTTAAACAGTTCAAATTGAGTTTACTGAGTCCTGCAATGCCTAGTTAAGGTTATTAATAATAAGTGCTAACAAAGTTTTAGGGTACCAATTGAAGCTTAACGGCTAGATTTGGAGTTTGGCGGTAAAAGGGCTGTTAACGCTCCGCGGGTTTTTTTCTGGCCGCACCATAAATTTAACTCTGGTATCGAGAGTTCAAACAAATGCTGCGTTAGGCTCCAAAAAAGGAGCGTAGAGCATATTTACCGCAAATGCAACTCTCGATACCAGAGTTGCTTACGGACGCGGCCGGCCTCAAAAACGTGCTCGTGCACGATTCTCCCATAGGAAACAATGGGGCTGTTTGAGCTGAAAAAAAACCTAACACCTGCAAAAAAGCAGCGTTCAGCTCCTAACGCAGCCCCATTGTTTCCTATGGGGAAACACTTCCTACGTCTGCACCTAACACCCTAACATGAACCCCGAGTCTAAACACCCCTACCCTTACACTTATTAACCCCTAATCTGCCGCCCCCGCTATCGCTGACCCCTGCATTACACTTTTAACCCCTAATCTGCCGCTCCGTAAACCGCCGCCACCTACGTTATCCCTATGTACCCCTAATCTGCTGCCCTAACATCGCCGACCCCTATGTTATATTTATTAACCCCTAATCTGCCCCCACAACGTCGCCGACACCTACCTACACTTATTAACCCCTAATCTGCCGAGCGGACCTGAGCGCTACTATAATAAATGTATTAACCCCTAATCCGCCTCACTAACCCTATCATAAATAGTATTAACCCCTAATCTGCCCTCCCTAACATCGCCGACACCTACCTTCAATTATTAACCCCTAATCTGCCGACCGGAGCTCACCGCTATTCTAATAAATGTATTAACCCCTAAAGCTAAGTCTAACCCTAACACTAACACCCCCCTAAGTTAAATATAATTTTTATCTAACGAAATAAATTAACTCTTATTAAATAACTTATTCCTATTTAAAGCTAAATACTTACCTGTAAAATAAATCCTAATATAGCTACAATATAAATTACATTTATATTATAGCTATTTTAGGATTAATATTTATTTTACAGGCAACTTTGTAATTATTTTAACCAGGTACAATAGCTATTAAATAGTTAAGAACTATTTAATAGTTACCTAGTTAAAATAATTACAAATTTACCTGTAAAATAAATCCTAACCTAAGATATAATTAAACCTAACACTACCCTATCAATAAAAAATTAAATAAACTACCTACAATTACCTACAATTAACCTAACACTACACTATCAATAAATTAATTAAACACAATTGCTACAAATAAATACAATTAAATAAACTATCTAAAGTACAAAAAATAAAAAAGAACTAAGTTACAGAAAATAAAAAAATATTTACAAACATAAGAAAAATATTACAACAATTTTAAACTAATTACACCTACTCTAAGCCCCTAATAAAATAACAAAGACCCCCAAAATAAAAAATTCCCTACCCTATTCTAAAATACAAAAATTACAAGCTCTTTTACCTTACCAGCCCTGAACAGGGCCCTTTGCGGGGCATGCCCCAAGAATTTCAGCTCTTTTGCCTGTAAAAAAAAACATACAATACCCCCCCCCCAACATTACAACCCACCACCCACATACCCCTAATCTAACCCAAACCCCCTTAAATAAACCTAACACTAATCCCCTGAAGATCTTCCTACCTTGTCTTCACCATCCAGGTATCACCGATCCGTCCTGGCTCCAAGATCTTCATCCAACCCAAGCGGGGGTTGGCGATCCATAATCCGGTGCTCCAAAGTCTTCCTCCTATCCGGCAAGAAGAGGACATCCGGACCGGCAAACATCTTCTCCAAGCGGCATCTTCTATGTTCTTCCATCCGATGACGACCGGCTCCATCTTGAAGACCTCCAGCGCGGATCCATCCTCTTCTTCCGACGACTAGACGACGAATGACGGTTCCTTTAAGGGACGTCATCCAAGATGGCGTCCCTCGAATTCCGATTGGCTGATAGGATTCTATCAGCCAATCGGAATTAAGGTAGGAATATTCTGATTGGCTGATGGAATCAGCCAATCAGAATCAAGTTCAATCCGATTGGCTGATCCAATCAGCCAATCAGATTGAGCTTGCATTCTATTGGCTGATCGGAACAGCCAATAGAATGCGAGCTCAATCTGATTGGCTGATTGGATCAGCCAATCGGATTGAACTTGATTCTGATTGGCTGATTCCATCAGCCAATCAGAAAATTCCTACCTTAATTCCGATTGGCTGATAGAATCCTATCAGCCAATCGGAATTCGAGGGACGCCATCTTGGATGACGTCCCTTAAAGGAACCGTCATTCGTCGTCTAGTCGTCGGAAGAAGAGGATGGATCCGCGCTGGAGGTCTTCAAGATGGAGCCGGTCGTCATCGGATGGAAGAACATAGAAGATGCCGCTTGGAGAAGATGTTTGCCGGTCCGGATGTCCTCTTCTTGCCGGATAGGAGGAAGACTTTGGAGCACCGGATTATGGATCGCCAACCCCCGCTTGGGTTGGATGAAGATCTTGGAGCCAGGACGGATCGGTGATACCTGGATGGTGAAGACAAGGTAGGAAGATCTTCAGGGATTAGTGTTAGGTTTATTTAAGGGGGTTTGGGTTAGATTAGGGGTATGTGGGTGGTGGGTTGTAATGTTGGGGGGGGGGGTATTGTATGTTTTTTTTTACAGGCAAAAGAGCTGAAATTCTTGGGACATGCCCCGCAAAGGGCCCTGTTCAGGGCTGGTAAGGTAAAAGAGCTTGTAATTTTTGTATTTTAGAATAGGGTAGGGAATTTTTTATTTTGGGGGTCTTTGTTATTTTATTAGGGGGCTTAGAGTAGGTGTAATTAGTTTAAAATTGTTGTAATATTTTTCTTATGTTTGTAAATATTTTTTTATTTTCTGTAACTTAGTTCTTTTTTATTTTTTGTACTTTAGATAGTTTATTTAATTGTATTTATTTGTAGCAATTGTGTTTAATTAATTTATTGATAGTGTAGTGTTAGGTTAATTGTAGGTAATTGTAGGTAGTTTTATTTAATTATTTTATTGATAGGGTAGTGTTAGGTTTAATTATATCTTATTAGGATTTATTTTACTAAATTTGTAATTATTTTAACTAGGTAACTATTAAATAGTTCTTAACTATTTAATAGCTATTGTACCTGGTTAAAATAATTACAAAGTTGCCTGTAAAATAAATATTAATCCTAAAATAGCTATAATATAAATGTAATTTATATTGTAGCTATATTAGGATTTATTTTACAGGTAAGTATTTAGCTTTAAATAGGAATAAGTTATTTAATAAGAGTTAATTTATTTCGTTAGATAAAAATTATATTTAACTTAGGGGGGTGTTAGTGTTAGGGTTAGACTTAGCTTTAGGGGTTAATACATTTATTAGAATAGCGGTGAGCTCCGGTCGTCAGATTAGGGGTTAATAATTGAAGGTAGGTGTCGGCGATGTTAGGGAGAGCAGATTAGGGGTTAATGCTATTTATGATAGGGTTAGTGAGGCGGATTAGGGGTTAATACATTTATTATAGTAGCGCTCAGGTCCGCTCGGCAGATTAGGGGTTAATAAGTGTAGGTAGGTGTCGGCGACGTTGTGGGGGGCAGATTAGGGGTTAATAAATATAACATAGGGGTCGGCGATGTTAGGGGCAGCAGATTAGGGGTAAATAGGGATAACGTAGGTGGCGGCGATTTGCGGTCGGAAGTTTTGGGGTTAATTATTTTTTGTTGCTTGCGGCGACGTTGTGGGGGGCAAGTTAGGGGTTAATAAATATAATATAGGGGTCGGCGGGGTTAGGGGCAGCAGATTAGGGGTACATAAGTATAACGTAGGTGGCGGTCGGCAGATTAGGGGTTAAAAATTTTAATCGAGTGGCGGCGATGTGGGGGACCTCGGTTTAGGGGTACATAGGTAGTTTATGGGTGTTAGTGTACTTTAGGGTACAGTAGTTAAGAGCTTTATAAACCGGCGTTAGCCAGAAAGCTCTTAACTCCTGCTTTTTTCAGGCGGCTGGAATCTTGTCGTTAGAGCTCTAACGCTCACTGCAGAAACGACTCTAAATACCGGCGTTAGGAAGATCCCATTGAAAAGATAGGCTACGCAAATGGCGTAGGGGGATCTGCGGTATGGAAAAGTCGCGGCTGGAAAAGTGAGCGTTAGACCCTTTAATCACTGACTCCAAATACCAGCGGGCGGCCAAAACCAGCGTTAGGAGCCTCTAACGCTGGTTTTGACGGCTACCGCCGAACTCTAAATCTAGGCCTAAGATAGCAATCATCCCCAATAGTTAGCTCTAGCCAGGATAACCAGTTACATGTTAACAGTGAATATGCTCCTTATGCCCTGACTGTCTCTGATTGTTAGAAAGTGTTTTAATTCATTGTATATGTCTCTTACAGCTTATACCTACAAGATGACACTATGAGTGTATTTCTCCCTGGCTAGAAAGAAACTACGGTTGCCTATACAGTTCATCTTTTAGGTGAAACTTAATGTGGTAATAGATTCAGTTTATGTTTACTTTGTGAATTTATATGTATTAGTTCATTTTGTACACATTGGTAAAAATTGATCTAGTGTAACTAATCAAATCAACTTGTCTAATAGGGGAGTCAAAAAAATTCAACCTATCAATGCCCATTATTGTGAAACTCACCATTTAAAACTGACAGCTGCTTTTAACCTGTGACCCTGAGCACTTGCTATTTAAGCCAGTAGCTCCGGGTCACAGATATGTCTATGAGTAAGGCTATCCCCTAAGCCGAAACGCGTAAGACACTTTGTCTTAGGAGCTGTCAGGCTCGTTTTGTGGATTTTAATGTTCAAAAATAAAGCTCCAATCTTGATTTAATGCAAGTGCCTTGTAGTCCTGCTTGGTCTTTTGCTACGTTGTTTGGCAAGATGTCAAATTTTCTTCTTAACCCATTAAAATCTGAGATTCTGAATATCTCTGTCCCTCATATTGAATTTGAGGCTATCAAAATGGACTGCCCGATTAAGATAGCACATAATTCACTAAAATATCTGGGCATCACACTCACCCCGAACCTACGGGAACTGACTGATTTAACTATAAGTGTATAAGGGACGAAATATTTAGAGATTTGGCTAATTGGAAGAATAAAATGATCTCTTGGCTTGGCCGAGTGGGGGTGGTCAAGATGAATGTGTTGCCAAGAGTTCTTTATGTCCTACAGACAGTTCCACTGTCCTCAGCCGCACATTACATTTCTCAAATACAGTCGGCCATAGAGAGTTACATTTGGAATGGGCATAAGCCCATAATACGGAAAAAAAAATCTATCTGCCTAGAGAGAGGGGGGGAATAGGGGTTCCCGATCTGAGAATATACCAAAAACCGATATCCTTACAACGATTGGTGGAGTGGTGCCAAAATTTGCCCCATAAGGCATGGATTCATATTGATAATAAGATCCTAAAGAGGGGTAATGTAGGCGCTTTAGCTTGGATCTCTCCCCATAGTAGGCCAGATACGATTAAGCACTACCCTTTGTACGAAGAGGTCTTTGCTGATTGGGATAAAATAATTCAAAAAAATTCATATGTCTCTACCCTTGACTCCCCAGTCACCCCGATAAGGGAAAATCCCGATTTGTGTTTTGTTTCGGGCCATACGCCCCAGATAGACCCTACCGCCTATTAGATTGTGCAATATTCAATATATTACATCAAAATAAGCTTAAAGCTCAGACTGAACTGCCCGACTGGGACAGTGATATCTTTTCTTCTTGGTTTAGAATGGCACAAATGTCGCACTATTTCAATACTCACAAAAAGAAGTCTGATCTGACTAGAGACAGAACGCCTTTCGAGACCCTATGTACGACATCTCAAAACCCATCTCACCTGATCTCTCAGTTGTATAAGCTTATAGTGCTGGGGGAGTCTGTTCTCTCCCAACTTACACACAGGCCTGGCAGGATGAATTGGGTTTGGACATAGACCAGAAGGAATGGCTTAAAATATTTGAAAAAGCAAGAAGGATGTCGGTATCAGTTAGAGTTGAAGAGATGCATTATAAATTTCTGAGTAGGTGGTACCTGACACCTCAGAGACTGAAAAGAATATATCCGCATGCAAGTGTGGGATGCTGGGGGGGATGGGGAGAAGAGGGCACCCTTTTGCACCTTTGGTGGTCCTGTCCTCATATTAGACATTATTGGGATGAAATATTGGGTGAAATGAGTAAGATCTTGGGGGTCATTATTCCTCCCAATCCGAGCTATCTGATTTATCATCAATTACCCAAGATTATTGGGAAGGATAGGTATCTGCTTCTCCTTTTGATGTTGAATGGTGCAAAGAGTTTGATCCCACTCCATTGGAAAAATCAAAACACCCCTAGTCTCCTGGAATGGAAGGCCAAGATCAATGAATTATTGAGGCTTGAGAGATATCACTACCTTAAAATTGGTAAATTAGGTATACACAAAATGATGACACTGACCTGGGAGGGATGAGGAATCTGAATCTCCTGTGGTTTCTGGTCCTTTTGGGGACAGTACGCCTGTTTCCCCTTTTCCCCCTCCACCCTTTCTCCCCTTTTATATTTTTTTTCTCCTCCTTCTCATCCCTTCATACTGCTCCTTCTACTATTTTCTCTGTTTCCTTTATTTACAATTGCAGATGTGTCTCAATCGGGCTCTCATACACTCTTGGCTCTGTGATTTATGTAAGCTGTAGATGCAGATAACTATACTGTACTAAATGCCTGATGATCTTACTCTTTTTCTAAAAATTCTATGTTATAATTACAACTTAGCGCTAAAATTGTTAGTGACATACACAGCGGATATTAGTTGGCTGTTATAGGCTAAGGGTCTGTGACTCACTCTTTAAATTAAATTTAAATAAACCCTTTAGCCTATTTATGAAGAACTCTAACTATATGTAATAGAACGTTTATGATAGCATGTGCCAATGTATAATTTTATCTCTATGCATAAGTTCTGTAGATTGTGTATGTCCTTATGTTTTAATAAAGCGCATTTGAAAACTAAAATTATAGACTGGTCATTTCTTTGGCAGTGGGCAAAGGTACAAAATCAGCGGGATCAAATATTTTTCCCTCACTGTACATAATTATTGTAATTTATGAGTTTGAATGCAAAGAGATAGGATGCACTTGAATGCCTGAAGAAATCCTAAACAAAAAGTAGTCCACATGTACTTCATATCACCGCAGTTCATCAATGATCAATTCATGATCCAAGTGCTTTTACAGTCCAAGATTACTGATCTAAAAGACATACAATAAATTTATCTTTGGTGTAATATTCAGCGTCAATGTTCTACAAATCCACTACATTTTTATGGGTGCTGCTTATACTGAAAGCCAACACTTGCTCTCATTCAAGTATCTAGGAAATTATGATGTTAATTGCTGAATAATATAGTTTATGGGTCATAGGTTTGCTCAGCATGACTAGAATTAGTATTGTGCCACTGCTGAGGTGTAAATGTTTTTTTAGAATGTAAAAGCTGCCAAATAAAAAAGCAAATAGGGATGATTCTTAGGTGCTGAAAGCTCTTACAGTGCCCTACAATGTAGTGTGTAATTATCTGCTGATTGCTAATGCTGACTGTGCCATTTCCCTTCCCCAGAGAGTTAGTTGAAGTATCCACAGTGAGATAAACTTGCCTGTGAAGTGTCAGTCTCTGTGCTTGATAGAGCAGTTTTAGCACTTAAGGGAGAAGTAAAATAAAGTTTTTCAGTTTCTGTCAAGCAACTCTGTCCCATATGTCCTTTTCTGCTTTGAGGGCCCTTTGCAGTAAAGTACTGTTATCAACTTGGCTCTATAATTGTATTACATCTAACAATTAATTACGCATTCTACAATTATTTTTTGGGTTTGCACTTGTCATCATAATTTTAAAAATTAGCAAAAGATATGAAATGACAATAAAAAATGTAAACATTTTATGAAAGTGCCCATACAGTTTCAATAATATATTTTATTTGTGATTGAAATCCTTAACAATATATATTGCCACTAACTCACCAGCTTAAAGAGATTTAAATTAAAGTTTTCTAAGACTGAAAGGGGCGTTTTTATTATTATTTTTTTGTGTTTTTGTTTTTTGTTGCTACACACTCATAAGAAACTAACATACAAACAAGCAGAAAGGACACGTTTTAACCCACTCACTGAAACTGAAAAACCTGTTTTACTTACATTTATACTTTCAGTGTTTAAAGGACAGTAAAGTAAAAATTAATCTTAAATTGAATTGATATGAAAACTTTAATCAACTTTTGAATTTACTTCTATTTTCAATTTTAAAAAGTAAAGTTATAATTAAAAGTGTTTGCAACATTGTTTATAGCGATGTTATACATAGATACAAACACTACTGCCATACACTGCTAAAGACACGTGCATGCTCCTAAGCTTCTATCAGCCTACCTAGTTTTACTCTTAACAAATGACATCAAGAGAACAAAGAAAAATGTGATAATAGGAGTAAATTGGAAAGATGTTTAAAATCATATGCTCTATCTGAATCATGAAAGTGTAATTTTGACTTTGCTCTCCCTTTAAATTTGTATTCATACACATACTGCTATACACAGAAAATGTAACTTCCAAATTTAATAAAACTAATTTCTTTGTAGAAAGACAATTTAAACTCACATCATTCACTGTATATCGTACTGAGGGTCGGATGATCTAACGTTCTCTAAGAAGACTCGTCAATACTGCAACATCCCTAAATCTAAATTTAGTAAGGCAAATTTTACCTTTAGTTTGTCTTGCTACGCAATGTTCTGGATGTGAAAGAGAGACATATGGGTAGATTTAATAAGCAGCGGATGCTACTTTCTACCCGCAAAGTTTCCAGCTCGCCGGAAACTTAAGTTAATAAGTAACGGTTATAAGACCGCTGCTCCTTAACTCGTGGACTGCAATCATCCCGATCAGATACAATGATTGACACCCCTGCTAGCGGCAAATTGGGTGCAAATGGCAAGAAATGCTTGTGCAATGATAAATGCCAATAGCGTATGCTGTCGGCATTTAGCAATGCCAGACGGACATGATTAGCTGCAGCTAATCCGGCATTTGTTAAATATAGCCCATACACACTATAATATAATGGTCACAAAAATCCCCAAATGTTTTGAGTGATTTCTCTCCATACCGGCGAGATTTTGATGATAAGGCCCTAAATACTAAGCAAAAGAACATTGCATTATTTGTGCAATAGCCTGTAAAGCATTTATCTCTCCTTGTTATCCACAGATATTTCAGACACTTCAATGCAACTAGGACATCATCTTTTTGAAGTGATGCTCTTAAAGTTTTTTTTGTTTGCAATTTAAAGATTGTATTAAAAATATATTTAGAAATGCACAGTCAGTTCTAAAAGTGGAACATTTTATTTAGAAAGAGGGAAATGTATTAACCCACAGGTGGACAAGGTCCCCAGGCAATTTCTTACTAGCCTGAAACAAGTAGATTCGTGGAAATGACCTACTCTGCAATGATAATGCTCTTGCGTCTGCATATATATGAGTGTATGTAGCTTTGGTGGCAGACAGTGAAAAGAGATTTCTTCATGCCCCTCTTTTTAAAATTATGGCCACTACTCTTCTTAAGCTCTTGCCACAGGAGGGTTGTTTGATACAAGTAAGAAATAAAATGTTTATGACCATAGTATTTATTTACTCAGTATTTATGGGACTTCATGTTTTTTTTTTTAAGAAAACTAATATTATTTATAATATATCATTTTCCACATGAACCTTGAAATCTAATTGTATGTCTTGCCGTCTGTGCTGGGGAAAATCACAAACCCCTTGAGCTGGAAAAAGGTTGAATTCAAGTTTAGGATGCATAAAGCTCTCTCACTCATTCACTCAGTTATTTATAGTCTTTCAGCCTATTCATAATAAAGCACAATGGACTCCATGTACTAAGTAGTAAAAGCTGTTCCGGAGCCCTTGCAGGGCAGATTCGCACATACGAGCCTGCTTCCCACAATGTAACAAGCAGCGCTCATTAGTCCACTGCTTCTTACATGCTACGCCACCTCTGAGGTCGTGAGGAGAAATCACTGTGAGCTCACTCGCTCTCAGTGATTGGCAGTCCATTCTCTCACGCGACTGGTCAATCAAGAGAAGGGGGGGGCAGCGTGTAATGATACATACGGGCAGCGGATCCTGTTCGTCTGCTGCCCTATGTAGCAAAGACAAACGGAAAACTTATCGAGTTGATGTCAATTGTCAGCCATTGAAAGTATTTGTTATTTACTACTAAACTTCTTAAATTGTATTTACCTACTTTAAAAGAAACAAAAAGCATCCCTAAATAATTTGGCCAGGGTTTTTTTGTACTTGCTATTGTGGTTAGATAAGGTGTTTACTTTTACAGAACATTAAGGGATGTAATCCTATAACACTTGTAAAGTTTTGGTCAATTATACATATTTTACTTATTCAATTAAAAAAACCATTGTGTAAGAAATGAATTGTAATATTGTTTAATGACTTTGCTAAAGAGACACATTTTTGCAGTGTGATAACACTGAACTACATTATCATTTTTAAAATATTTTAACTTCTGAGACAGACAGAATAACCTGAATTTAGCTTGCTCAATTATTCTAAAGAACAGCAATGCTGCCTCTATAGAAATAGGGCTCTATTTATCAAGGTCTGGCGGACCTGATCCGACACTGCGGATCAGGTCCGCCAGTCCTCGCTGAATACGGCGAGCAATACGCTCACTGTATTCAGCATTGCACCAGCATCTCACAAGAGGGGGGTGTCAATCAACCCGATCATACTCGATCGGGTTGATTTCCGGCGATGTGTGTCCGCCTGCTCAGAGCAGGTGGACAGGTTATGGAGCAGCGTTCTTTGTGACCGCTGCTTCATAACTGCTGTTTCTGGCGAGTCTTCAGACTCGCCAGAAACACGGCCCTTCAAGCTCCGTACGGAGCTTGATAAATATGGGCCATAGGGGCCAAATTGTCAAGCTCCGTATGGCAGCAGTTTGTGTTTGTGAATGTTATAGAAAGTTGCAAATACTATTGCCACGCCCCTGAGGTTCTATGAGACCACCTAGGTTTACACTTCAAGGGATACCAAGAGAACTAAGCAAATTTGATAGTAGAAGTAAACTGAAAACATTGTTTATGATTGCACACTCTAGCTAGACCTTGTGTATAAGTTTGTTTGTTTTTCTTTACTGACCCTTTAAACTAGTAATGAGAAAGGGGCGCTGTCAGTTCAGGATCACATTTATTCTGTGCATCCCCTTGAAATTTCCTGCAAGCTATCTGTATTAGTGTTTATTAATAGTAGAATTGTTCCCTTACAATTTTATTTATTACCAGCAGCTGTTTGGATAGTGATGCAGATATCACAGGTGTCTCTTGAGGAGTCAGGGCGATTAGTTCCCTCTTCCATAAACCTGGCCTCCCCATGTTCCTCCCAACATCATACCTAAACTATAGTGATGTTTACCCACCACTGTATATTATGTATACATCCATCACACTATAGTCATTTTACTATCACTTAATATATATTAAAGAGGTGTGAAAATCAGTTAAAATGTAATGATTAGGTTAGACCATGACATTTTAAGACACTTTAAAATTCGTCTTCTGTTATCAAATTCACTTTGTTCTCTTCTTATAGTTTGTTGGAAAGCATAAGTACATAGCTGGTGATTGGTGGCTTCACACATTTGTATCTTGTCATTGGCCACCAGATGTGTACAGATAGCTCCCAGTAGTGCATTGCTACTTTGACTTTACTATACGTTTAATCTTTTTGCAGGGAGTGAACACATATGTATGCACAAGTACAATAATAAAATGCTCTAACATATTACAGCATTTTCTTTTGCAATTTCATGTCCCTTTAATGTATACACATAGGCTAATGTCTCATTATTTAATTAGTAATTATTAGTGCCTCCTCTGTGGCTGTATGCCCACTATATATGGTTCCTGGAGACACCTATATATGCCATATGCTTCACTTGTCTTCTTAATGTACTCATTCCATGTTAAGCAGCACTACAAGTGGACTAATTGAATTTGTCAATCAGACAATCACTGTGTACAATGTTGTAGGTTATAAGTAATGGATACTGCAGGGAATAGAAGAGCCTCTCTGGGGCAGTGAAAAGGCTACAATGTTCTGTTTAATTACAAGAAAAGTGATCACAAACTGCAATATTGTTTTTATTATGCATAATTAAAGGGACACTGAATCCAAATTTTTTCTTTTGTAATTCAGAAGGAGCATGCAATTTTAAGCAACTTTCTAATTTACTCCTATTATCAATTTTTCTTCGTTCTCTTGCTATCATTATTTGACAAAGAAGGCATCTAAGCTTTTTTTTGGGTTTCAGTACTCTGGACAGCACTTTTTTTATTGGTGGATGAATTTATCCACCAATCAGCAAGGACAACCCAGGTTTTTTCACCAAAAATGGGCCGACATCTAAACTTACATTCTTGTATTTCAAATAAAGATACAAGAGAATGAAGAAAATTTGATAATAGGAGTAAATTAGAAAGTTGCTTAAAATGTCATACTCAATCTGAATCACGAAAGAAAAATATTGGGTACAGTGTCCCTTTAAAATATTGCATGGGGGATTATATTTTTAGATGAATATACATTTAATTTACTAACCTATTCCATAGCGCTTTACAGAGAAAACATCATTTGAAAATCATTGTGGTTTATTACAATTTCCATATACTAGCAAGAAAATGAACATTTTAATGTGAATTAAAAATAAAGACTTCACCTATATGGAAGAAGGACAAAGATGGTTTAACTTGTCAACATGACTTTTTTTTTGGTATTAACAGGGGAGTGTACTCTTATCACATCCTTAAAGGGACATAAGACATAAAGTTTTTCTTTCAGGATTTAGCTAGAACATACAATTTTAGAACAACTTTCCAGTTTACTTCTATTATCAAATTTGCTTCATTCGCTTATTATCATTTGTGGAAGGAGCAACAATGCACTACTGGTTTCTAACTGAACACATTGGTGAACCAATGACAGTCGGTATAATTATAAAGATGCAGCCACCAATAAGCAGCTAGATCCTAGGTTCTTTGCTGCTCCACAGCTTACCTAGATAAACCCTTCAGCAAAGGATGCAAATTAAATAGTAGAAGTAAATTGGAAAGTTGTTTAAGATTGCATGCTCTGTCTGAATCATGAAGGATTTTTTTTTGGTTTCATATCTCTTTAAAGGGACAGTCTAGGCCAAAATAAACTTTATTGATTCAGATAGAGCATGTAATTTTAAACAATTTTCCAATTTACTTTTATCACCAATTTTGCTTTGTTCTTTTGGTATTCTTAGTTGAAAGCTTAACATAGGAGGTTCATATGCTAATTTCTTAGACCTTGAAGCCCACCTCTTTCAGATTGCATTTTAACAGTTTTTCACCACTAGAGGGTGTTAGTTCACATATTTCATATAGATAACACTGTGCTCGTGCATGTGAAGTAATCTGGGAGCAGGCACTGATTGGCTAGACTGCAAGTCTCTCAAAAGAACTGAAAAAAGGGTCAGTTTGCAGAGGCTTAGATACAAGATAATCACATAGGTTAAAAGTATATTATTATATTTGTGTTGGTTATGCAAAACTGGGAAATGGGTAATAAAGGGATTATCTATCTTTTAAGACAATAAAATATCTGGTGTAGACTGTCCCTTTAAGTCCCTATGAATTCCACATATTTTGTTATTTCTAAAGTAAATAGAAAATATGAAAGAAGCTGAATTAAAGGATTACCGGAATTAAGGTAGGAATATTCTGATTGGCTGATGGAATCAGCCAATCAGAATCAAGTTCAATCCGATTGGCTGATCCAATCAGCCAATCAGATTGAGCTTGCATTCTATTGACTGTTCCGATCAGCCAATAGAATGCGAGCTAAATCTGATTGGCTGATTCCATCAGCCAATCAGAATATTCCTACCTTAATTCCGATTGGCTGATAGAATCCTATCAGCCAATCGGAATTCGAGGGACGCCATCTTGGATGACGTCATTTAAAGGAACCGTCATTCGTCGTTCAGTCGTCGGCCAGGATGGATGTTCCGCATCGGAGGTCTTCAGGATGCTGCCGCTCCGTTCCAGATGGATGTCGATAGAAGATGCCGCCTGGATGAAGACTTCAATCGGATGGAAGACCTCTTCTGCCCCGCTTGGATGAAGACTTCTACCGGATCATGGACATCTTCAGCCCCCCGCTTGGGCTTGGATCAGGACATCGGAGGAGCTCTTCAGGACCGATCGGTGAACCTGGTATGGTGAAGACAAGGTAGGAAGATCTTCAGGGGCTTAGTGTTAGGTTTATTTAAGGGGGGTTTGGGTTAGATTAGGGGTATGTGGGTGGTGGGTTGTAATGTTGGGGGGGGTATTGTATGTTTTTTTTACAGGCAAAAGAGCTGAACTTCTTGGGGCATGCCCCGCAAAGGGCCCTGTTCAGGGCTGGTAAGGTAAAAGAGCTTTTAACTTTAGTAATTTAGAATAGGGTAGGGCATTTTTTATTTTGGGGACTTTGTTGTTTTATTAGGGGCTTAGAGTAGGTGTAATTAGTTTAAAATTGTTGTAATATTTTTCTTATGTTTGTAGATATTATTTTTTGTAACTTAGTTCTTTTTTATTTTTTGTACTTTAGTTAGTTTATTTCATTGTAGTTATTTGAAGGTTTTGTATTTAATTAATGTATTGATAGTGTAGTGTTAGGTTTAATTGTAGGTAATTGTAGGTATTGTATTTAATTAATTTATTGATAGTGTAGTGTTAGGTTTAATTGTAGGTAATTGTAGGTATTTTATTTAATTAATTTAATGATAGTATAGTGTTAGGTTTAATTGTAACTTAGGTTAGGATTTATTTTACAGGTAATTTTGTAATTATTTTAACTAGGTAACTATTAAATAGTTCTTAACTATTTAATAGCTATTGTACCTGGTTAAAATAATTACAAAGTTGCCTGTAAAATAAATATTAATCCTAAAATAGCTACAATGTAATTATAATTTATATTGTAGCTATATTAGGATTTGTTTTACATGTAAGTATTTAGCTTTAAATAGGAATAATTTATTTAATAAGAGTTAATTAATTTTGTTAGATGTAAATTATATTTAACTTAGGGGGGTGTTAGGGTTAGACTTAGCTTTAGGGGTTAATACATTTATTAGAATAGCGGTGAGCTCCGGTCGGCAGATTAGGGGTTAATAATTGAAGTTAGGTGTCGGCGATGTTAGGGAGGGCAGATTAGGGGTTAATACTATTTATTATAGGGTTAGTGAGGCGGATTAGGGGTTAATAACTTTATTATAATAGCGGTGCGGTCGGTCGGCAGATTAGGGGTTAATAAGTGTAGGCAGGTGGAGGCGACGTTGTGGGGGGCAGATTAGGGGTTAATAAATATAATATAGGGGTCGGCGGTGTTAGGGGCAGCAGATTAGGGTACATAAGGATAACGTAGGTGGCGGCGCTTTGCGGTCGGCAGATTAGGGGTTAATAAGTGTAGGTAGCTGGCGGCGACATTGTGGGGGGCAGGTTAGGGGTTACTAAATATAATATAGGGGTCGGCGGTGTTAGGGGCAGCAGATTAGGGGTACATAAGGATAACATAGTTGGCGGTCGGCAGATTAGGGGTTAAAAAAATTTAATCGAGTGTCGGCGATGTGGGGGGACCTCGGTTTAGGGGTACATAGGTAGTTTATGGGTGTTAGTGTACTTTAGAGTACAGTAGTTAAGAGCTTTATGAACCGGCGTTAGCCCAGAAAGCTCTTAACTACTGACTTTTTTCCTGCGGCTGGAGTTTTGTCGTTAGAGTTCTAACGCTCACTTCAGCCACGACTCTAAATACCGGAGTTAGAAAAATCCCATTGAAAAGATAGGATACGCAATTTACGTAAGGGGATCTGCGGTATGGAAAAGTCGCGGCTGAAAAGTGAGCGTTAGACCCTTTTTTGAGTGACTCCAAATACCAGAGTTAGCCTAAAACCAGCGTTAGGAGCCTCTAACGCTGGTTTTCACGGCTAACGCCAAACTCCAAATCTAGGCCTAAGTAAGTTTTTAAACCATTTTATACTGGATTTTTAGATCAGTATCTGTACATATTATTCTTTATAGTAGTGTCTATTACATGCAGTTAAATGAAAATTGGTGTATACTGTACCTAAGTACAGTATACATATGCATTTGGTTTTACCCTTTCTCTTCCCAGTAAATAAGCTGTAACCTGCTTGGCACTAAAATAATGCTTTACACATATTATGCCTTCAAAATGTTTCCTGTGTTTGTCAGTAACTTTTTAAATGCCTACTTAGAAAGGAAGGTTCACTTATTCAAAATTTATGTTGAGTGTATTCTGTTCCATTGTTCATTCATTTGTCTGTTCCTTCATTCATTCCTTTATTTATTCACATTTGTTGCTGTATAGCATTCTTAGGTATCTTCACTGTAATCTTGTGTTGCATTGTCAGGACTGAAAGCTCTTCATGAAATAGAATCTAGCACCTTGGAGAGCTCCTTAGTGCTGTCATGTTTTGCAACACATAAGTATTTTGCCTGTAGCATATTGTCACTTTGCTCAAAGAATGAATACAAGTGATTAATTTTCAAAAGACTTGCATGTTGTGTTTACTTTTTTCTTGTCTGCAGTATACCAGGAACTGCAGATGTAACATTACGCCAGGATGTGACAAATAGAAACACAAAAATGAAACAGGACAATACAAAATAACCACTGAAGAGAGACTAGTGAATCAAGTCCAATATTATATGACTAAATTTGTTACTATATTAAAAATACTAACAGTAAATACATAAATGTATATAGACTGTGCAAAGAACCTATTAATTTATATATATATTATATATATATATATTATTATATATATATATATATATAGCAGTTTTTTATTGTGCGCTAGTAACTTAAAGGGACAGTTTACTCAAAATTTTTCTCCCCTTTAATTTGTTCCCAATGATCCACTTTACCTGCTGGAGTGTATTAAATTGTTTACAAGTAGCTCCTTTACCCTTATATTGGCATTTGAAATTGTTAATTTAGCATGTGGTATCCCACCTATTCTGAAAGTTTGTGGCCGCGCGTACCAGCTATAGATAAGCTTTGTAAACACAGCCAGCAGAAGAAATTACACTCCCAGTGTGATAAAGCAGAGATAAGGTAATAAAATGTTGATTCTCCATTGTTCTCTCAAAGTATTGGTGATTGTTTTAAGGACAGATATAAGATAAAGAAGCAGGTATATGTGCACAATGTGATACAGTAATGAAATCTGATTATACCTACAAGCTCAACCTATTTTATTAGGCTGGCTTCAAAACACAAAATCAGAGCTTTAATATACAGAAATAAACCTTAAAAAGCTAATTTTCATAAATTTTTTACTCTGCAGTTGGTAAAAAAAGCAATTGTAAACACATTAAGGGAAAAACTATTTTACAGTATACTGTCCCTTTAAAGGGACATTAAACCCAAACATTTTCTTTCATGATTCAGATAGAAAATACAATTTTAAACAACATTCCAATCAGAAGCTACTGTGCCTATCTAGATATGCTTTTCAGGAAAGAATATCAAGAGAATGAAGCAAATTAGATAATAGTAAATTAGAAAGTTGTTTAAAATGGTATTCTCCATCTGAATCATGAAAGAAAATTTTGGGGTTTAATATCCCTTTAACCATTCTTGCTTTCTATCTATCTATCTATCTATATCTAT
This sequence comes from Bombina bombina, assembly GCF_027579735.1. Classification (NCBI taxonomy): domain Eukaryota; kingdom Metazoa; phylum Chordata; class Amphibia; order Anura; family Bombinatoridae; genus Bombina; species Bombina bombina. Next base: position 26,125 of record NW_026511872.1, on the reverse strand, counting down.
CTATCTATCTATATCTATCTATCTATCTATCTATCATCTTTCTATCTATCAATATCTATCTTTCTATCTATCTTTCTAATCTTTCTATCTATCTCTACAATTAATAAGAAAAATAGTTATTCTTTTGATTAGAGATAAAATATAGCATAAACTTGGTATGTCTTTCTTGATTTTTTACATATGTGAAGCATTGCGACGTATTTCAGTTTATATATATATTTATTATATATATAACACAACAAATATTTTTATACCACCACCATTTTTGTCAATGTTTCATAGATGTTCTTACTGACAATAATATTAGCTCCACTAACTGTGTTACCATGGCAACATATATACAGTTACTAAATCATGGAATACATTGGAACATATTACAATCAATGATAAATGTTTTCTTCAGTTTAAAAAAAAAAAGTAAATATATCTATCCTTTCTAAGAGCAAACCCGTCCTAGGAAGCTGCAGTATTGCACTAAAAAATATATAACAAAGTCAAAAACATTTTTTAAATAAGTAAAATGTAATGTTACTCTAAGCATAATAATGTTAAATACATGATATTCAAATGTATTTTTCTCTTGTGTTGTTCAGCTTTTGTACTTTAAGTAAAGTCCTGACACCAGTTTTAATCTTAGCTATTTGCTGACTTTGTATGACAGCACACAATTTATAGCAATAGAATTCAGATTCTGTCACAATATATCTTTTGCAACTCATAGAATTAGCTGTTATGGGCTGCTAGAAATTATTATTGCCTGCAGAATTTTGACCCCATGAATGTCACACTGTTAGTGACAGGCTTGAATGATTATAATAATAATTAATGATAGAATTATTGAGGTCTAACTGATTTTTGAATCATGGCAAAATACAAGAGAATTAAATATTACTATTAACTCAAAATCTTCAAAATTAAAAAGCTAAAATATTAAAGCAATGGTAGATTGATGGATCGAAAATCCACCGTAATTAATTAGAACGCATAAATCTTTTAGCTATGCCAGCCAATCCATTATCAATGTAATTTTTTCTCGTCAAATGCTTTTTTTTTCAGTATCTTATATTATTTTCTTAAAGTAACTTGATTTGAACAATTATTTCTGATTCTGCTGGATTGCTCATAAATTACAAATTACATTGGACAACAATACTGCTCATAATGATATATTTGTTATTTTGAACCAATTTTAACTTTTTTTGACTTGAGCTTGTCTAAACAATGCTACATTTTAAAAATAATGATATGCTGATTATCTTCAAAGTTGACAAATTTAAAATCACACCGTGCATGTTGATTATAGACTGCAATTTAAGGTTTGATTACTAAAGTTCCTCTGCTTCGGCTTACCCCACCCCCCCGGGCCCCGGCACTGCGGCAGGTTAAAAAAAATTGCCAGTGTGAGACTGTGAGTGACTAAAGTAAAAAACCATGGGCTTGCTAGTGCATATGTGTGTCAATGTGGTGTGGACTTCACTGTGTACTGTGTAGGCAGTAGCCCGGGTCTGGCACTGCAGAATTTGCCATCATGGTCTTTCCTCAATGTCCTCCTAACTGGTATATGATGTTGAAAAAAACATGTCATCATGTTCTTACTTTAATCTTTTAACACTTTGACTGCCAGTGATGGCTCTGCATTGTGCAGTGCATAATCAGATCCATCAGTTGCAGCCAAAGTGTTAAAAAATATTAAAGTAAGACCATGATGGCAATGCATGTTTTTTTCAACATCATATACCATTAGGAGGACAATGGACATTTAGGTCTTGGGGCATATTTATGATTGTGCGAGTGGACATGATCCGAAATAGCGGATCATGTCCACTGCACATACGCTTTCGGCATTTATCATTGCACCAGCATTTATCATTGCACCTGCATTATTTATCATTACACCAGCAGTTTTTGTGAACTGCTGGTGCAATGCCGCCCCCTGCAGATTCGCCGCCAATTGGCCGCTAGCAGGGGGTGTCAATCACAATTATATTCGGGGTGATTTCTGCCAATTTCTGCCGATTTCTGTCCGCGACCTCAGAGCAGGCGGACTGGTTATAGAGACATCTTTAGAACTCTGCTTCATAACTTTTGTTTCCTGCAAGTCGTCATGCTCGCCAGAAACATGGGGCATCAAGTTTGATAAATATGCCCCCTTGTCTTGAGGATTACCTGCAGGGCCGGAATTAGCTGGGAAGCATTAAAAAAAATGTTTTTGAAGCCAGCGGCAGGGGGAGGGGCTGGGCTGCGGCGTCGCTCACACACTGACTGACATTGACAGTGTAAAACACTCTGTGGACTGAGTGACTGGAGGGAGGAGAGGAGACTTGCTGACCGAGCAGCATTGTTACCGGTCTAGTAAGACTATTTTTTACTCATTAATTAAAGTGAAGGTCAGTTTTATGCAAATGTACTGCACCAATTTACAGATTAACATATCTGCATTCAAGTAGCTAACGTTATTTTTTAATATTGTTTTTCCCTTTTGAATAAAATATTAATATGTCATACCTCGGTTTTACACACTGACTCCTCCCCTCCACCACTTCCTTATTCAGCACTAGTGACGTAGTGAGCGGTCCCACACGCTCACTACTTCACTTAAAAGCTTGTGCACAATACCTCAAGGAACATGCACATGCGTATGTTCACTGCAATTGTGCATGTGTAAATATTTTACGGTCGATACCAGGGATACATAGTATTCAATGAATGAAAACATTCATTCATTGATTGCTATGCAATCGTGTCACTCGCTATATCTTTGTGAAGACTGAAAGTTCTTTTTTTTTCCTGCTGCCCAACAATTGTTACAGCAAGTCAAAATATGGTTTATATATAACTTTATCAATAATATATTATTAGACTAACAATAAAATATAAAAACGTTTTATATCGTTGAATCAGAGCTTGGGGACATTAATCATAATTAAGGGCTGAATCGAATTTGGGGACATAATCTGAATGATTAGGATAAAATCTAAAATGTTGAAGGGTGTTTTTATTACTATGGATATGAGCATATCGACATTAATAAACTGAGCAGAATGATTATGCTGGGACTGAAAAATAAAAACGATAAGTGGAAAAAAGTAAAACTTTTTGGATGGAAGCAGATACATGTCACCTATTGCTATTGATAACTTTTTCATATCGTTATTATGCACAATTATATTATTCTGTACACAAGCTATGAAAAATTCAATTGTGCATAATAACGAAAATAGAATTACAGTGGACAATATCTTTAGATTGCTTTCTTCTAGCGCGATCTATCATAGTCAGTGAATCAATGTATCCAAAAAATAATGAAGCCGGTTACGCATGCATGTCTCATGCACGAGCATGATGTTGATGATGCTAGCAGGTCTTTAACACATGCACAGAAGTGACTAATGACGTGGTGAAAAAGAGGCTGAATGCCCCGGGGGGAAACAGGGATTGGCTATTACAGCGTGAAATTCTGTCAATCATTATCGGCTAGATGGCGGGGCGGACAATAGAAGTACAACGGGGGAGATTTAAAAGGTGAAATATAAAAAATCCGGACAAGTTTTAGGAAAATTAATGAATAAACATCAAGGTTATTTGAAAATAACTGTAGAACGCAGTAAGAGATTAAGCCAGACTTGACCTTCACTTTAATGTTCAAAATCTGAATCCTGTCACAATTCTTCAAACATGACTTCTAGATTTTTAGAACAGGTCAGTGTGTCTTTTTGATCGCCACTATAAATGTGCCATTTATATTTTTTAGTTTCTCTCTTCTCTCTCCTCTCTCTCTCCATGAAACAGATGGAATCCCTGCCCATCTTAATGGATTAATTACATAATATTAATAATGAAATAGCCTTTCCATAGAGTTTTCAAGGTAAAGAAAGAAAAATGCTAATCATACAAAGCTTGCTCTCTACACTAAAATTGGAAAAATACCTAAGAATTTCTGTTGCATAACTCTTGTTCTATACTTACAATCCACCGGTCTCAATCTGACACAGATCGATGCTTACGTCATTACAGATGTTCCGAATACACATCCGGCTCTATTGACACTTTTTAAAAGTTATCAAATAGTTAACAGGTACGCTCGCGGTTATTCCGGCCCAGTGTACCTGGTTTTCAATCCGCCACCCTGAGGCCGTGGATGCCATAGGAATCCATGGGAGTCTGAAAGCACCAAAAAGTTATGTTCAATGATGCCAGATATCCCATTGATTTCTATGGTAGAAAACCAGTTACGTTTACACCTAACACTATAACATAAGCCAAGAGTCTAAACACCCTAATCTGCTGCCCCGACATTGCGGCCACCTACATAATGTTATTGACCCCTATTCTGCCACTCCCGGACCCCGCCGCAACCTAAATAAAAGTATTACCCCCTATCCCACCGCTCCTGGACCCTGCCGCTACTAAATAAACATATTAACCCCTAAACCTCTGGCCTCCCACATCACTAGCACTAGCTAAACCTATTAACCCCTAAACTGCCAGCCCCCCACATTGCCATAAACTAAATTAAGCTATAAACCCCTAAACCTAAACAAGCTGCTAACTTTAAATTAAAATTTCCGCATCCCCATCTTAAAATAAATTTAAACTTAACTGTAGAATTAAAATAAACTATTTTTAAACTATTAATTAACCTACCTTAACTATTATCCTATACTTAAATTAAACTACCAATTAAATTAACTAAATTACATATTAAAAAACCCTAACCCTACTCAAATTATTTAAATCTACTATTTAACCTTATTAAAAATTACTAAACTACAAAAAAAATAAACGCTGTTACAAAAAATAAAAAACACTAATTTATGGAAAAAAAAAACACATTATCAAAATAAAAAAAATTACACCTAATCTAATAGCCCTATCAAAATAAAAAAGCCCCCCAAAATAGAAAAAACCCTAGCCTACACTAAACTACCAATGACCCTTAAAAGGGGCTTTTGTGGGGCATTGCCCCAAAGAAATCAGCTATTTTACCTGTAAATAAAATACAAACACCCTCAACAGTAAAACCCACCATCTCACAACCAACCCCCCCAAATAAAAACCCTATCTAAAATAACCTAAGCTCCCCATTGCCCTGAAAAGGGGATTTGTATGGGCATCGCCCTTAAAAGGACATTTAGCTTTTTACTGCCAAGACCTACTCTAAAAATAAAACCCACTCAAAAAAACCCTTAAATAAACCCCCGACGATCCACTTACAGTTCTTGAAGTTCCGCTTGAAGGATCCATCCAGCCGGCAAGAAGTCTTCATCCGGGTGGCAAGAAGTCTTCATCCGGGTGGCAAGAAGTCTTCATCCGTGCAGCCTTTTCCATCTTCATCCATCCAGCGAAGTCTTCATCCAGACGGCATCTTCTATCTTCATCCATCCGGCACGGAGCGGGTCCATCCTGAAGACATTCGGCGCGGAGCTCCTCTTCAATACGGTCGTCACCGTAAACTGGAACTGTTCCAATCAGCCAATAGAATTTGAGAAGCTCTCATGCTATTGGCTGTTCCAATCAGCCAATAGGATTGAGCATTCATCCTATTATTTTAGATAGGGTTTTTATTTGGGGTGGTTGGTTGTGGGGGTGGTGGGTTTTACTGTTTGTTTTTTTACAGGTAAAAGAGCTGATTTCTTTGGGGAAATGCCAGACAAAAGGCCCTTTTAAGGGTCATTGGTAGTTTAGTGTAGGCTAGGGTTTTTTTTATTTTGGGGGTCTTTTTTATTATGATAGGACTATTAGATTAGGTGTAATATAATATGGTTAGGCTTTTTTTAATATGTAATTTAGTTAATTGGTAGTTTAATTTAAGTGTAGGATAATAGTTTGGGTAGGTTAATTAATAGTTTAAAAATAGTTTATTTTAATTCTACAAGTAAGTTTACATTTATTTTAAGATAGGGATGTGGTAATTTTAATTTAAAGTTAGCGGCTTGATAGGTTTAGGGGTTAATAGCTTAATTTAGTTTATGGCGATGTGGGAGGCTGGCGGTTTAGGGGTTAATAGTTTTAGTTAGTGGTAGTGATGTGGAGGCCAGAGGTTTAGAGGTTAATACGTTTATTTAGTGGCGGCGGGGTTGGGAGTGGTGGGATAGGGGTTAATTTATTTAGGTGGCGGCGGGGTCCGGTAATGGTGGGATAGGGGTTAATAAATTTAATTAGGTTTCAGTGGGGTTTCAGAGCGGTGGGATAGGGGTTAATAACTTTATTTAGGTGGTGGCGGGGTCCGGGAGCGGCGGGATAGGGGTTAAACATTTTAGTATAATGGAGGCGTTTAGTGACAGGGTATAAATAAAGTTGGTAAAAAGCTGAATAGACGCAAGATCGATGACTGTTAGTTAACAATAGTCCGATGCTCATCGCCCCGTACTTGGTACGAGGCTTTTTGCCGGCTTTTTAATAAATAAGGAGATCGTATTCAGGTCCGCGATGTTAGGCGAGCGTATTGGTGCCGTCGAATTCAAGAAAGTTGACGGCTTGATAGATATCCCCTTTAAATGCCATATTTAAATAACTCTGAGCCCGAATGATCTCTCCATAATATAAGTACTCTATTGGGTTGAAGCTGCACTCAGCTTGTATAAACAAATATTATGCCCCTTTGAAATAACTTTTAAATGTAAATATTATTTTTATCTCAACACTGAAATCAACCATAGTTGTTTTTTTTATATTTAAGTACATTATAAAAATATTCTACAGTGAAATTGTAGTATAAAGCAGGATTTGTCCTGATGAGTTTACACTCAAAACTGAAATCTAGGAAAATCAGAAATGGCAATGATATTCATCAGTACACTTCAGAAACTGCACAATGATGGTTATATCTTTCCACTGAAACTTTAAAGGCACAGTAGAAACCTGTTGTGGGATTTATGAACCTACAAATTTAAGAATGTGTAAAGGACTGCTTACTGTACACATTCCCAAATTTGTATGTTTAGAAATCCCATGACAGGCCAAACAGATTGTTTACTGACATTAATCAGATGGAGCTTCACAAAAGCATTGCTTAACAGTTATGATTAATTAAACAACTTTGCAATATATTTTCTTTAATTATTTTGCCCCCTTTCTTATGTAATTTAGCACTGAAAGTTGAGCAATTTCTAATTATCAGAACAAGGAATGCATCTTGCATACTCCTTAAGGCTAGTCTGCTACATATCTGTTCCTAATTTTCTTTAGTATACAACAGTTGCAAAACTATGTATACAAACTTTATGACAGTGGCTAGCCTTGTTGTCTGAGAAATAAAGCCCAGATTGGCTTCTCCTTCTCCAAATAAGCCAAAGGGTAGGTGGAATATTGGAGAATAGCTGCATTAAAAAGGATGTTAATTTGTTTTATATCGTTGAAGGAGCATTAAACACAATATACTGTATTTCTTTCTTGTTTCAGACAGAACATACAATATTAAACAACTTATATTTTACTTTTGTTATCTAATTTTTTTTGTATCCTTTTAAAAGCATACCTAGGTAGGCTCATGAGTAGCAATATACTACTTAGAGCTTGCTGCTGATTGGTGGTTGCACATATGCCTCTTGTCATTGGCTCATTGAATGTGTTCAGTTAGAAACCATTAGTGCATTGCTGCATATCATTCAACAAAGGATACCAAGAGAATGAAGCAAATTTAATAATACCAATACATTGGACCTGCAATCTGCCACTTTAATTGTAAATTTAAGCTGCCTCTGTTAGGTTTCATATATGTGTTTATCAGGCGTATCATAGCCAGTGCCTCACCAGCCTCTGACCTCACCGTACGTCACTGAAAAAGATTAAAAGAAAATACAGCAGTGATATAATTGAATTCATTGCTAATTTTTGTTAGAATTTATCTTCTAGCCAATGTCTGACATTAATTTTTTAATATAACTGAATATAAAATAACTCAGTAATACTATACTCTATCTAATAAAATATAAGATAAAAGCTACATTATTTAAAGGTACAGTAAATTTTAAATAAATTACTTATGCTAAACACTTTTTGACTAGACTCCTTACTGAGCATCTGTAAATGTTTCTTAATTATTATCATATAGATAGCTACAAGCAAACAAATGTATTAGATCCTTAAAACCATGTAGATATAATACAAACAAATAGACATAAAGGGGCCTATTTATCCACCCCCATATGGTGCCTTATGCACCTTTTTTTTGTGTGAGCCTTCAGGCTCGCCGGAAACAGGAGTTAAGAAGCAGCAGTCTCTGAGGTGGGGGACAGTAATCAGCCTGATCGGATATGATCGGGTTGATTGACACCCCCCTGCTAGCGGCCGATTGGCTGCGAATCTGGGGGGCGGCATTTCACAAGCATTTCACAAGGAATAAAATTACCATCAAATTTGATTTGTTCTCTTGGTATTCTTTGTTGAGAACTAAACCTAGGTAGGCTCATATGCTAATTTATAAGCCCTTGAAGGCCGCCTCTAATCTCAGTGAATTTTGAAAGTTTTTCACAGACACTGCTCGTTCATGTGTGTCATATAGTTAAGATTGTGCTCTTTCCCATGGAGGTATTTATGAGTCAGCATCAGTGTTCACCTATAAGGCCAGTTTTGTGTGACCTCTGATGGAGCGTAGGTGTGTCTGCATGAAACATGTTAGGTTTATCTGAATGTGACCTACACAGATTTGTTGGTATGTTACAATAAACTTTTGACTGTTTGAGCAGCTTTTCTTTTCTTTTTTTGGATCAGCTTTTAATTTTTTCAGTTTTGTGTGCGGCCCAGCAGGGAAACAGTCAATAAGAGAACCATACCTTGCAGTTTGCATTGTGCAGTGCTTGCTAATTAAATCGTGCAGTTCTCTAATTAACTGTTTTTAATTCTGGGCTGCACACAAAACTGGCCTTAGCGGAACACTGGTCAGCACTTATTGGCTAAAATACAAAGGAACTGAGATAAGTGGGAAGTCTGTAGAGGCTTAGACACAAGGTAATCACAAAGGTAAAACATATATTAATATAACAGTGTTGTGCAAAACTGGGGAATGGGTAATAAAGTGATTATCTATCTTTTTAAACAATAACAATTTTCAAGTAGACTTTCCCTTTCTGCATTAAAAACCATTATTAATGAAAACAATTTCAATCAATATCATATATAGGGCCAGAATACGAGTGGAGAGCAAACATTTGCACATGAGCGAATAGGGGTTTACCTCCGTCGTTTGCGCTTACCGGGTTTACCACTAGTATAACAAGTTGAAAGTAAACGTAATCGCTTTAGCTCAATTGCGATTTATGCTAGAATGATCTGGTTATCTGTTTTGTGAAAAAGTTGCACAAAACACATCAAAAAAACATTACAAAGTACACTTACACTCATAACTAACTAATACAAATTATCTAATAAAAAAACAATATTGCCCCCAAAAGTTACAAGGTGTCAGGAAAAAAAAAGCAGCCAAAGGGCTTTAACCCCTTAACGACAAACGTCATACCCTATGCAGTTCTAGGCATCTCTCTGCATCGGCCAGCAGTGGTGCCGATTGTTGGTGGGTGGGAGCAATTGCAGGAGGAGGCGGGTGGGCGGCCCATTGCTGGCGAACTTCTGTCCAGCTGTGTGGAAACCCTTGCCGGTGCACGCAGGAGCACGCATGGTGGGGGGGCATGTGCGCAGCGCGCCTGCAATCTCCATATGTGTGCATAAAAATGTAATCGAGAGGGTGATGGGAGAGGGAGTGGGGAAATAATGTTGGGAAAGGGATCTGGGAAGGGGTAGGGTATTGAGCGGGGGGGCAGCTACACTACAGAAAATATATATAGATGAAAAAATTGGGCACAATTTATTGAAAAGCAGGTACTGGCAGACAGCTGTCAGTACCCAAAATGGCAGGAAATAGTGAGAGGGGGGAGGGTTAGAGAGCTCTTTGGGGGCATTAGGGAGGTTGGGGGCTAAGATCCAGATACTGGTAATTTAAAATCCTTCATTATTTTCTGTGATCTTTGGAGGTTTTTAGATTATTTGAGTATAATATGAGGTAAAACAGGTACTGCTATTTATTTTAATTTTTTTAATTTTATTTTAGCTTTGTGTCATACCCACCTATATCAGATAATGAATGAATTTTAGGTCTTAGAAGCTGTATACAGTTTTGTATTTCCGTTTGGCATAGATGTCCCTCAAATTGAGGTTGCAATAATTTATTTAGGTAAGGTTATGTGTATGTTAAAGTGACCTTATAGTGCGAAAATCACAAGATCTAATTTAAGATTGCGCTTTTAGTAAAAGAAAACCTGTAGTACGTGTTTAACTCCTTTGCGTTTAGGAACTACAGAGAACTGCTAGTCCTGAGTGGGTGCAGTCACTGAGCCAATAAGCAGCAGCAGCAGCACAGCTGGGTCGCGTGACTGTCTCTGCTGATTGGCGCACAGGCTGTATCTGCCTGAGACTAGCAATGCATTCAAGCAGTACTTTCACTATAAACCCTTTGTGGGGGTTAAACACATATTATTGCATGGTCACTAATGCTAAAATTACATGCTCTAAAGAATGAGTATTTTTTGCACAATTGTGTCCCTATAATTAGGAGCCAGTAATATTAAATTGAATGTACAAATACAGATATATTTCAATAGATGGTTTGATACATGATTGAACATGATGCTAAGTACACATTATAAATTGAAAAAAAAAAAAAAAATATATATATATATATATATATATATATATATATATAAAAATAAATTAACATCTATTTTTTATTTTATTTTTTTGCTTTATTCAGTTGAGAGAATTGTGCAGTTGCATTAAATTTATTTCAGTACTAACTTAAAAGCATAACATAATTATGGCATATAAATTTATATCTCAGTTCTACACAATATCATGTGCCCTATATTTTTTTCTCTATACAAGCACAATCAATTTGTACCTTCAAATGTAGAATAAATGCTTCTTTGACAAATTTTTGCTAAAGGATGAATGCTTGAAATTACTTTTGTAGTATCAATTTACATCAATTCGACATCAAAGAATAAAATGGAAACTAGAATTGCTATTTTGCACCAAAAAAAAAATCAAAAAAATCTTTATACAATGCCATGACAACAAAGGTCTATTTACCATATTTTTAGCTGTCTATTATCACCTATGTATTTGGTCGTTTTCCATTCAAATATATCTAAATGGATTAGAATTACACAAAAGTGACAGAAACTTTTGATCTTTCTGCTCTCTTTTACCTAGATTATTTGACCTTCTTTTCAAGTGCTAATAATAACCAGATTAAATAGTAGCTCACCAAATCATACTTTAATTTCTTTTTGGAACACATTGATTCAATAGTCATTATCTTCGTTGAGATAAAAGTTGGGATTAAATCTCTAGCACAATGTGTTTGAATAAGGGGGTAATTCAAGAAGACAATCAGGTAAATTGTCATTAAACTGGATAACTATAATAAAAAAACTTTTTTTTTCTTGAAAATAAGTAACTTAAAATGTATTCAACTGTAAACTAAATGGAAGTGCAACTATACGAATATATCTGTTTCTCAATGGCTGACAGGAAAAGCTTTCACATTATGGAGTAGATTTACCAAGTGCTGGTGGTGGAAAATTTAAGGTGTAGCGGTCTTACGACCACTGATTCTTAACATAGGTTATGAAACTTCGGGCATTGAAAGCAGCATCTACTGCTTGTTAAATCTACCCCAAAGAGTTGGCATATTGAACACATGAATATCAATGAAAACTTCATTAGAATATATTTTAAATACTTTCTTATAGATGTAACAAACAGCATTTATGAGTATATGTCCGTTTAATTATCACTATTGAATTTTACCCTGATTAAAAACTGATTTTTGAGGTTTTCCAAATAAAAGTTATTGATGATCACATGACTGTAGAGGGTTAAAATGTATAAAGTGTATTTATTGATTCATGTTTAAGTAATGCAAGAAGAAAATAAATATGACACCACTGATGGAGTTATTGCCAAAAAGTTGTAAAATTCAAGATTTGGTCACAATTAAATGCATATAATTTTAAATTGATCACCAAATTTCACTGTATCTTTGTACATGTACAACTTGAATATCATGCCTCCTTTTCCTAATGACTTTAGTTAATGCTAAGAACCTATGCTGACAGCTCACGGTACTGGTGTGGGATAAGTAGATTTTCCAGAATAATTATTTATGTTAATTTCCATCAGAGATTAAATATTCCCTCACCACACAAGCAATATCCATCCCCTTAATCCTTCACAAACATCCAACACTCATTTATTATTTTAAGATCATTTGCCCTTGTTATTGAGGATGAAATTTGTTCCCTTAAAGGGCCACTGTAAGTAAATTTTTCTATGCCTGTTACTAACTAACTACCCAAATACGCTTTTTATCAATATCATTTCATTAACATATCTCTACCGTATGTCAGAAATCGTCTGTCTGCAAATTTAATTGTTTTCCAAACCCACTCCGTGGGTATCCTTTGCTCTGTACCAATCCGCTTACAATACCTAGGTTTCAAAATGGCGCTTTAAACACAAACTTATTGGTTTAACTATTTTGAACATGCAGTGCTGAAAATAGTGGGCAGGATAATGTGACATCATCGGCGAATAAAAGATATAACTTTTAGAACGTTATGAAACTTTGTTTTGGAGAAAATATAGGTCAGTAGGTTATAATTAATGTTTTTTTAACTTTAATTGTTAGTTGTTTAGCTTCAAAATTATAACAGAAAGTAATCCTTTAAATTATCCTCCCACTTTATTAAATGTCCTCTCAATTCCACCCTTCACAACTACTGTTCTCCCTCTCACCCACTCTTACTCCTGTACTCACACAAATCTTCAATCTCTCCCTCGGTACTAGTGTATTTCTCTATTGCGCTAGTCACACATATATCCATAACAAAAACGTCTCTCACTCCAACCCCCCATCCAACCACAAACTCTATTTTCCTAGTCCCCCTTGTCTCAAAACTTCTGGAAAGGTGAGTATATAAACATCTATTACATTTTCTTACATTAAACTACCTCCTTGATCCATTGACATCTTGATTTTGTCACCAATCATTAAAGTTACTAACAATCTACATACAGCAAAATCTAAACACCATTTATCTCTATACAATCTACTTGAAGCAAAATCTAATGGCCGTTTCTCTATATTCATCCTTCTTGATCTATCTGCAGCCTTTGATACTGTTGACCACCCTCTCTTGCTCCAAAATTTCTAGCCTGTTGCTATTTATGGCACAGCCCTTTTGTGGTTCTCCTCCTTTCTAACCATATTTTTAGTGTATCCTTTTCTGGCATGTCCTCTGGCCCTTTACCACTTGCTGTTGAAGTGCCGCAAAGCTTTGTTCTTGGTTCTCTTCTCTTTTCAATCTACACATCATCTTTAGGTTCCTTAATAGACACTGAACCCAAAAAAATTATTTTGTGATTCAGATAGAGCATGCAATTTTAAGCAACTTTCTAATTTACTCCTATTATCAATGTTCCTTCGTTCTCTTGCTATCTTTATATAAAAAAGAAGGCATCTAAGCTTTTTTTCTTGGTTCAGACTCTGGACAGCAGTTTTTGATTGGTGGATTAATTTATCCACCAATCAGCAAGGACAACCTAAGTTGTTCACCAAAAATGGGCCGGCATCTAAACTTACATTCTTGCATTTCAAATAAAGATACCAAGAGAATAAGGAACACTTGATAATAGGAGTAAATTTCAAAGTTGCTTAAAATTTCATGCTTTATCTGAATCACAAAAGAAAAAAATTGGGTTCAGTGTCCCTTTAATAAAGTCCCACAGGTTTCATTATCATTTGTATGATGATGACACCCAAATCTACCTCTCTCACCAGACCTATTCCTTTCCTTGCCTACTGTCTCTCAAATATTTCATCCTGGATGTCCTCCCACTACCTCAAGCTTAATTTCCCTAAAACTAAGGGGAGGTCTCACAACGATTTCACCCTCACTAAACACCCACTCAACTGGTGCTGAAACCATAAACACATTCAGAGCAGCCTTTTCAAAATCCTAATACATTAATCGTCCCACATTCAGTACTTTGAGTTACAAGGTTACTATAAAATGCATCTCAGCATCAAAATCAACATGGCTAGAGTTAAAGTTATTTTAAATATTTGGTTTAGAAAAACCAAAAAGAGAAGAAATACAGGCTTTTTTGCTGGGAGGTACTTCATGGTTAGTTCCTTCACTGATTGAAGACTAAGACCTTGGTGATTCTGATGTTCTTGGTTGGTAAAGTTCAGACACAACCTTTTGTTTGAGTGCACTGGTTTCATCTTCATTGTTGCTAATTTTCTGTAGCCACCAAAAGTAAAAGTTCCGATCCCAACACAAGAGCTATGAAGTATACATAATCATGAAAATTCAAAGGTTTCTCACCCTGGCCCTGTGGCAAAGGCAGTAAACCAGCAATCACCAAAAAGCCAAAAAATATGACTTCAATGCTCTTCTTCAACGTTGCAACCATATTTACCAGATGTACATGTTGTATATTTTGCAAACGGTGATAAAGTCCAACTACCGATGGCACAACAGCTGCAATTGTCACCTCCTTGTTAGTTTGCACTATATTTGTGGAATCTAAAAATGGCTGCAGAATTTTGCTTAAATACTTGAGCTGGGAATAATCCCTTACAGAAGGTTTTGTTAACTTCATCCAGCACCTTCTTCTGCTGTTCTTCATCCAGATCAAGAAGTACATTAATATGGTGCAGGCTACTGTTCCATCTAGTGCTGTTATTTTGCGGAATAGTTACATTTTGCCCAAAAGTTTTTTCAAATGTTTCTATAAAATCAGTTGTGTCTTTGTTATGGCATAGAAAATAATTATTTTGGGTTGTAGGTCTAAGGATATATTTTCCAATGTTTACCAGGTAAACTATAACAGGGGGGAGCTAATGGTGAGGAGTTATGATTCTTGTTTTGGTAGGAGTAAAAAAAAAAAAGAAACAAAATATAATATTAACTAATATTGAGCTATCCCCTTCTATCATGGATTATTTAACTGGTTTATGTGGTTAATTAGAGACTTACTTAGCTACTTAATGTGAGGTAATACAATGTTAGTTCTTATTGAAAGTGTATGGGAAAGATGCTACTCAGCTAGATGGCCATTCTAAGGGTTATATGACAGTAAAATTAAGTTGCGAAATAGCATCGGTGGGTAGATGTAAAAATAAAATGGACTATCTGGAGATAGATATACTCTTTCAAATAAAAATTAATCTATGGGCGGCCCCATATAACTAATCTGAAGAACTAAGGCATTGTCTCATTGGTATTCCATAAAATATAAGTCTGCCGCATGAGCATGGGCCCTATACCCTGCGGCAAAATACTTAAAGTTCCAGTACTAGGTTAGTTTAATATATAACTATCATATTAAAATGCCTATTATCTGCCAGTTTCAGATTCTATCCTTATGCATTGTCTGTATGAATTCAATTTCTAGGCCATCTAACTGACTCAGAGTACAATTAACCATAACTCTATAGATAAACTATACCCTATGAAACTAATAAAATACACATAAACATTCAGTCTCTTATTTCTGTCATTCCTAAGGGATAAACCCTAAACTGGTATAAAAAAAATGAAGAGACTGTTTATCTAATGCATATTTAAACCATATAACACCGCAGGCCTATTAACTAACACAGAATAATAAACATTATGGGTGATCAGTCTCGAAAAGGTAAATAGGTGGATTTTCCTATAAAGACTGTGTGGGTTTGTCTCACTCTCCGCTGCTGCAACTACCCAATTCCAACTCTACCTATATCTGCTATTTTTTGGATCTGCCGTAGTCCAGGGGGATTAGGTAATAGATCAAGTCCAAGCAAATTCAGGATCTCCTTAGTTAAAACTTGTCGCTGATGCAGTCTGGATCTCATGGTGCTGTATTTTACACTGCCAAGTAAATGGAGTCATCTCTTGCACTCTCTGGGCTGAGTGAGGCCTGTGTAGTTATTGCACATATCCTGTATTCGTCCGACTCCTCTGTTGGAGCTGTTATGTCAGCCTCTGTAGGGTCTTTCCTGCACTCGTGAAGTGGCCTAGTGACCTGCTCCTGGGGTTTAGTGTACCTTCCTGGTAGTGTGTGTGTGAAAAGTATGGGGTCTCCAAGGTGGTGGAAGCGCTTGTTACCTTGGAAATAGTGACGTATGCCCAGTATGGTCCTTGTAATAAGCTGTCACACTTTGTATCTCAAACTCTGCAAAAAGGTTATATAAAATTGTAGAGATTTCCGTCATGGTGGCAGAGCGTGTCGTAGCATATTTAATTAAAATGAGAGGGGCATAAATGGTAGTTAAGGCTCAAAAAGGATAGAGTGATATCCAAAAGGTTACCGTGGTTTCTGTAATGGCAGATTATTTCAGCCTCCTAATAGCCGCACTGGAAAATTTAGGCTTGGAACAAATACACTGCAAGTGCTCACAACCATTTTAGAAGGATCTCATACCGTATGTGACTTAGGCAGTCTCATGAGTCAATTAAATTATCTTAAAAAGGATAATTAAACCTCTTTAGGCCCTAGATATTGGCGGAGCTCCTGCAATGCACCATAATTATTTGGTCGGCTACACTCCCCTCCCACTAAATTCTTCTTGATAGTGTTTAAATTCTTCATGCTTTCAGTATGCATTTTGATACACCTCAAAAAGTTTGAGGTAGTGTCTAGGGATGGGCGAATGTTTCTAAAAATTCGAAATTTAAAATGAATTTTGATACATTTGTTCGTTCGAATCGAATTTCGAATGTTTATATAACATTCTAACATTCTATTTACGAATTTTCATAATAGAATGTTTAGCTATCTATTCATTCAATTTCAAATGTCACATTTGAATTTGAAATAGTATTTCTAGTCTAATACTGTGTTTTAAATGTAATATTCAAATTCAAATGTGACATGCGAATTTGAATGTCACATTCAAATTCGAAATAGTATGTCTAGTCTAATACTGTGTTTTTTAAATGTAATATTCGAATTCGAATGTGATATTCGATTCGAATGTGATATTCAAATTCGAAATAGTATTTCTAGACTAATACTGTGTTTCATAAATGTAATATTCAAATTTGAATGTGATATTCGATTCAAATGTGAAATTCGAATTCGAAATAGTGTTTCTAGTCTACAATTGTATTTTATAAATGTAATATTCGAATTCGAAAGTGACATTCGAATTCGAATGTGACATTCGAATTCGAATGTGACATTCAAATTCGAATGTGACATTCGAAAACTGTAAATAACATTTGAAAATTGAATTTTTAAGAATATTCATTCTTATCAACATTTCCACAATAACATTCGTTCTAACATTCGAATTCGAATATAAACACATTCGCCCATCCCTAGTAGTGTCAATGCCACCTGTGATTATGATGTTGCAAAATATGCATTTTGCGGTGCACAATTGATCTATTTTCTTCTTAACATCTGTGAATGCAAGGGAAGAATACTAGTTTTCTTTTGAGCACCCATTTAACTATTAAAATCAAAGCTGGTATGCCAAAAGCAGTGAGATGGAAGCATTGTTGAAAGGAGGAAAACTGTTTTCTGTTCCTTAACGATTCTGGATGAATGCGTTATGTTACTGAACCAAGGCCAGCAAGTTGGTTGCTTAAAATATACAAGTCGCAAGTCGAGTCGAGTCAGTGCATCATTTATTGCAGAGTCGAGTACAAGTTAAGTCATTGAAGCATCTCTTAAAGACTGTTCAAGGATGTATACAATGTAAGCTAACCTTTCTTACCCACTTCCTCTCCTTCTTTTGTCAGTCCCTTGTACCTCTTAGTATGAAAGCATATGAGCCCAGCTGTCCTGTAAATAACCTTCTTGAAAGGTTATATGCAGCAGTTGACAACTCTTGTCAGGGCCCTCTATCCACTAATCTGACTCATAATTTACCTTTTAAACACTACCTTTGAATATTGTGCTTATGTTTATAGCACTGAGGGATCTGCTGGCATTCTGAAAATAATAATAATAAGTTGTCCAAAGTGCTCGTTATCATTTTTCCTTATTTCCAAATATAAAGAAGCCTACACAAAATGTTTAATACATAGTTAACATAAGTATGTTTAAAGTATCCCTTTAAAAGAAAGACCCCTATATTCTATGGATAAGCCCCAGTGAAGCCTTACACAGTACAAACCATGATAATCACAGGAAATGTAAATTTAAAACATAAAACGGCTTTATTCAAGACTGGTAAAAAATAAATGCAAAAAAACATATCTCATTACCAAGAATCACAAACCTGATAACTATAGAACAGTGCTGGGCCGAATGTACATTTACAGTGCAAATGAACAAATCAGATTCTTGCCGTCTTCACTTACCCAACTGCTCATGTTCAAATGGCTCTGTGTTTAATCAAAGTAAATGGTAGCTTTACTAAATATATTAGGCTTAAACTAAATGGGCTCAGAAATGTAAACTATGGAAACAAAAAAAGTGTTTTAATCAAATTTTCAATAATATATCGACTCCTGTGTTTTTGTTGCACTTGGCATCTGTTGACTTTTAAGCCTTTTTACATTCAAGTCAGAAAAAAAACCTTTAACGTCTTAATAAAGTAAGGCTCTTAGGTGTACCAGGTTTAAAAGTCTAAACACAAATGTATATAATTATATTGTTCCAAGCATAGTTTGATGCAGGCAGCGCTGTGCCTAAATGTGTTGAAGCCCTTTATGAGAAAGAACCATGCAGTGTATTACAGCAGTTTGCACTAAACACTGGCACTTATGGAACAGATGGATTAAATAAAAAAAAAATCTCTGTTAGCATTCAGCTAATATAGAACAGTATATTCTAATACATATGTAGGACCTGTCTTCCTAAATGTGTTTTTTAATGAAACTGCCTGGCATTTTAACGTATATTCTGATTATACCTATTTTTTTAAATTATGTCTATATTACTTCCAAATAAAAAAAATCGTTAAAGCTGTCATTTAAAAGAATATAGGAACCATTAGTATTCTCTATATTATTGCAAGGTACTTTGCAATGCAAAATGCATTAGAAAATACAATTCTTGCATGAAACACAGGGCAGCACAATCTATACAAACCAGAGATGTGCACAAATGCATTTCTTTTGCAACTTTTGTCAAAAAACTACTTTTGCTGCTCATGTTATGTGTACCATTTTTTCAACATAAACCATTAAAGGGACACTGAACCCAAAATTTTTCTTTCCCGTGATTCAGATAGAGCATGCAATTTTAAGCAACTTTGCAATTCATTCCTATTGTCAAATTTTCTTCATTCTCTTGCTTTCTTTATTTGAAAAAGAAGGCATCTAGGCTTTATTTTGGTTCAGACTCTGGACAGCACTTTTTTTTTTTATTGGTGGATGAATTTATCCACCAATCAGCAAGAACAACCCAGGTTGTTCACCAAAAATGGGCCGGCCATTTAAACTTACATTCTTGCATTTCAAAAAAGATACCAAGAGAATGAAGAAAATTTGATAATAGGAGTAAATTACAAAGTTGCTTAAAATGTCATGCTCTATCTGAATCACAATAGAAAAAAATTGGGTTCAGTGTCCCTTTAAGGATAGATTTCCTATTTAGCAGCACTTTCATGCATCTTCTATGTAATTTATTTTTTATCTACTTATTAGGACGCTAGCAGGCAAAGCAGCCATGATAACATAAACGGTTTGTTAATAGGCGTGCATACGAACAAATGCAAAAATTCACTCATTTTGCTGTATTCTTTGAATTGGTTTAAAAATGAAAAATTAGCTTCACCTTAACAAATAAACAAATGAAAGAATGTTTATGACATAAACATTTAGGGCCAGATTATGAGTGGAGTGCAAAATTGCGCTTACTTGAGCGCAATATTTGCCCTCCACTCGTAACACCAGCGCACACAATAGAGCGCGTGAAACAGGGCATGAGAACTAGTGAAGCGAAGGGGATTAGTCTACAGCGATGGGCAACAAATATAAATATATATGTATATGAATATATACATATATATTTGTGTTAATATATTTTATTCTTATATATACTTCTATAAACACATATATAAGCATATACAGATATATTTACTGGGAACACATAGTTCCCATAGACCACTACTACAAACACCCCACACCTGCCAACTTTAGCCCCAAAAAACTGCTTAGTGCAGTTATTTAAAAAAAAAAAGATGCTCCTTCTTAATAAAGTAACACTATTACTAATGTTAGGGTTAAATGGGGGACATTTAGAAAATTAACCTGAGATGAGCGCTAATTGATACAGCAAGCTTGCAGTAGCAATAACCAGCCACTTGTAATGGCTGGTTATTTATCGCGTTGACCATTTGCGGGTGACCATGTGCTCCACTTGTAATCTAGACTTAGTTAATTTGTTCAAGGGGTTAAAACCATTATGCTAAAGTTGAGTTCTGCGGGAAAGGTTTTTGTCCTTTCAGTTGGTTGATTCATGTGTCAATCTGTAAGTAATATTCACATTGGCTCTTGACAATCCTGACCCCCTTCAAAAATAAAAATATTTTTTTTGTGCTGCTGCAGCAGGCCTGTAGCACTAGCTACTACTTTAAAGGGACACTGAACCCAAATTTTTTTCTTTTGTGATTCAGATAGAGCATGCAATTTTAAGCAACTTTCTAATGTACTCCTATTATCAAATTTTCTTCATTCTCTTGGTATCTTTATTTGAAAAGCAAGAATGTAAGTTTAGATGCCGGCCCATTTTTGCTGAGTTTTCCTTGCTGATTGGACAACACCAATAAACAAGTGCTGTCCATGGTTCTGACCCAAAAAAATTCTGGCTCCTTAGCTTAGATGCCTTCTTTTTCAAACAAAGATAGCAAGAGAACGAAGAAAATTGATAATAGAAGTAAATTAGAAAGTTGCTTAAAATTGCATGCTCTATCCGAATCATGAAATAAAAAAATTGGGTTCAGTGTCCCTTTAAGTTTAAGCTGCTGTCCAGCTGCTTCTCTGCTTCCTGATGACTTTCCCAATAGGAAATAGTTGACAGATAGATTTTTGTTAACAAACAAATTCTGACCAATCCCATGAAGGAATATAGAACAAAACAAAATATATATTTTTTTGTGATGAATGATTTGACCAAAAAGAAATTTTTTAAATTGTCATGTTGTGTTTTCAATAGACTGTTGTAATCCCTCTATTGTTTTCTCTGCAGATTATTTTTTTTTTGTTCCTAAGGGACTAAAATGTGGGGAATGGTTACAGCTGTTAAGGAAACTGTTTAAGACACATTCCATGAACAAATGATAATTTTGAAAATCTGCCAGAGGATTATCGCACAGTATGTAGGAAAAGCAGCTTCTTTCAATACCTGTTGAATGATTGGTATGGAATTGTTTGGTATATTGTATACTGAATGTGTTTCTTTGGGAGCAACTAATATAGATACATTTGAATAGTTAACTATGTGTGTACTTTGACGTGAGGTAACATCTAAACTGATGGTTAAAGTCATGATATATGGGGGTCATAATGTGTTATATGTCAAACAGAAGTCTCAATGATATCACTGATGGCAAACGAGATAATATTATCTGCAATTTCTGATGTCATTAGTTATAGACATTGACATCACTAATAACATAACTAATACTAAAAACAGTTCATTGACTAAACTGATCCCAATAACCACTAAACTGGGCCTAAATATTTGACTATGTGTTCTAAACTGCAAATTATCAGCTAGTATTGTAACAAAGCAATGCTTTTATGGCACATCCTGAAGTAAAACTACTACATTACCATTGCACTAGTCGTGTACCAACTGCTAGAACATGTTTTGCCTTTTGCACTGCACATTCACGCTGACTTCTGAACAAATTTCAATATCAATTTAACAAGAAGGAATGAAGATTATTTATGATCACTAAAACCCTCTGTGAATTTAAGTGTTGTATTATCTTAGATGTCATTAATAATATTTCATATATTGTTTTCTGTGATGCAACACCATTTTTTTTGTGTGATCAGTATAGCTAAGAGACAGGAAGTTTAACATCTTTGTTACTTCTGTAATCTCCCTGATCTCCCACCACAAATAGCACTAACAGTTAACTCCTGGATTTCTCAATCCCAAATCACTCTCACCTGAATTGACCATAGAAACAATTTAACAGATCCCCTAACACAGTAAAGCCTAAGGTGCTGATTTATTAATGTCTGGCGGACATGATACGCTGCTAAATACTAAACTACGTATTCAATCGGGCTGATTGCTGTTGGCCCGATCTGTTTCCGGCAAGCCTGAAGGCTCACGGAAACAGGGGGAGTTGGCCCCTTTTGGGACATAGTAAATCGGCCCCTAACTCTTGCTTTCCAGTTAATCCCACTGAAAATAATCCTAAATGTGAATTCCTATACCTCTCCAATGACCCCTTTCTGTGCAGATTTGGTTTCTTACACTGTACTACCCCAATCCTCCAACCATAGCCCCCACTTACAATTTGATTTATAATCCCCCTTGATTAACTATCTCCGAATTAAGGGCATGCTAATAGTCAAAGTTAACCCAGCTTGCTATTTTGATTGGTTAATGCTATTGGTTAAATAATCAGATTTGAGAATGCTCTGTTCACCATGGACACCACTCTAATTGGTTAACCAGAATGGTGGGTTGCCTCGACATTGACAATTAGCCAAGTTATTCTTCTATAGCGAAAAGCAGCAGGGCAGATACATTTAGAAATAGTCATAAACAGGAAATGTTTGTCAATTACTGAACAGCCTTTCATTAGAGTTCACAGACTGGAGGTAGACTGTGGCAAGAGATGCTATGAGAGTTCAGCAGTTGTCTAATACCGGTATAGATAAAGTCATCAAGCGGGTTAATAGATAGACTACTATAGCTAGCACAGAGACTACTATAGCTAGCACAGAGACTACTATAGCTAGCACAGAGACTACTATAGCTAGCACAGATAGATGGATCCTGATTTCATAGGGACAGTGATTGCAAATTACTAATAATGTCCAGACTATGGTAGTTATCCACAGCAGGCCAGTGTGCACCAAGAGTATACAGGAACAGATTAAAAGCTTTTAACAATCTAAAAGACATATCCCTTCGACAGATTGCACATGTGCCACACAGGATACAATTAAGAGCAGAACAGGCTCCAGTAAATATAGCAGTCTAGGGGGTAGCACTGGGATATTAAGAGAATAGAACATGCCTATAGTTATTAAAGGAAGCTACAACAATTCTAATTTAGGTGTGATGATCACATCCCAGTTGAGGATTGCGAGACTTTAAGCCAAGTAGAGGTAGAATAGCATTTTATTTATTACAACAATTTTTCAACTGCATCAGAATTGCTGGGCAAATACACTGCACTTTTCTTTTTAACCTTCCAAGCAGAACTCTTAAAAGGGAACCTCATCTATATTTTACAATCACAATAAAAGCTTCATACTTGAATCCGACATATTGATTAGATGGGAGAAGGAATTGCTGAATGACACTGAGACTCCATAACATAAATTAATGTCACAGTTGCAAACAATCTAATTGTTTTAATTCATATTTGCCCTTATTAAAAATAATGTCCTTAAAGCTGCATCAGTTGTGAAAATGTATGTCATAATATTAAGGATTTCTTAACAATTATTTCACAAGTGAAATTTCTTTAGGAAGTCAAACATGTTTAGCATTTTTTAAGAAAATCTTTGCAGGCAAACAGAGTTTGAAGAAAATATAAATTATTCAAAGAATAAGATTGCAGGTGTCTTGTGGGCATATTTCACTGTTTTTGCTATTTTAAGAATATGCTGAAAAAATGAAGAGGAAATAAATATTATTTTAATGATAATTACCTACTTAGGCCTAGATTACGAGTGGAGTGCAAAATTGCGCTTTTGCGAGTGCGATATTTGTGCTCTACTCAGTAATACTAGCGCAAGCAAATGTGCGCTGGCAATGCAAGTTAAGCGCAATGCCAACTCAATGTTGTATTCGCATTGCCCGGAAGCATTGCGCTCACGAGAGTACACTTCCATAGGCTCCAGTGGGATCCTCGTTCTGATTCCTTGAGACACCTAAAAGAACCTAGAGCAGTGTAGGGGGTAAGGCACCAAATTTAAAATATATAGGTATATGAATATATTAAAGAGAAAGGATATATCTGAGTAATACAGCGCAGCAAAATACAGAATACAAAAAATACAACACAATGATATGTGATAAGGTAGAAACTCAGAATAGAAACACAGTCTAGTATCTTATTTGCTGTTTTTATCCACAATGGAAATGATCTTATTAGAGTTCTACTGCATATATATTCATATATGTAGACAGGTGAAAGGATGTCTCCTTACCGGATGTTACCCCAATCGTATGAGGTAACTTATGATCATATAAGGAGTGTCTTTGTCTTTTCTTTAGTGACCGCTGGTCCAGATGTCGCAGACGTATAGGTCCAAGCCGGGGAAGCGTTTTTCCCTCTCAGGGTCCGTCTCTGTAGTTGTATATATGGTCTTTGCCCAATAGAAACTTTTCAGATAGTTGGAGTCTCAGTGACTCATAGGAGTATGGTACTTCGATTAGGATCTCTCAGGCTCTCATTTTTAGTCACTCCTCGGCATCCAGGTCACAACTTGATAGCCGCTGGTCTCCTGCTTGATAGGGTACGTACGTGCCTTTTTCAGTACACATTTCAACCAGGAGGGGGCAAAGTTTCCCAAAACCTCAAAATGCCTATAAATACACCTCCCACCAAACTTTGCCTCCTTTGGAGGTGGTGAAGCAAGATGTGCTTGATTTCTTCCGTGAACGGCACTTCTAAGCATTTTGAAGCTCAATTCCTCTCAAAGCACAGTGTTTCTCTGAGGGATGTGAAGGGAGTATTGCCTGATCATACCATGTTTTCGTCTATTGGAAATCTATTCTAGGGCTCTCTGTAAATAGGTCACAGGGATTCATCTGCTGCCTCCCGTTACAGATTGACATTATACTCCTCTACCATTACCTCTGCTGATATGTTTCAGTACTGGTTTGGCTGCCTGCAATATGTGGATGGGTGTCTTCTGGTAGGTATATATCTTTTATTAAGGCACTCTCAGCTATGTTTGGCACTTTATATTATAAAGTTTTTAATATATATTGCATATATTTGCCTTGAGTCAGCTCTGTGTATATTTCCCTTTGCAGTCTAACAGTTTCAGCATGGAGATTATGTTTATGGGATTATTTAGGTATTTTTATCTTATCTGGGGTTCCAGTTAGTTTTAACTTGGGGTCTGTTTTTCAAAATTTTCGTGGGCAAACTAGGCTCACAATGACACAAAATTCTACTTTTTATTGCGTCTTTGTTGACGCTAATTTTTGGCACGAAGTTGCGCCTGTCGTGATGTGAGTTGCGTCATTTTATTGTGTTCTTTTGCTCGCTGCTCTCATTTATAGTTATGGAAGGCTATAATGTTTGCTTTTTTTTTAACTTTTGTATAAGAATTTTATCATAAGCATTTTTTCCCTTTCCTGAAACTGCTATTTTGAGAAAATTGGATATTTTGTTTAAATGTTATTTTCTTTTTTGTTACATTTTGCAAGATGTCTCGAACTGATCCTGCCTCTGATGTTACTGTAGGAACTTAGCTGCCTGAACACAATTATACCAAAGCTAAGTGTGTTTGTTGTAAATTATCTGATCTTATTTCTTCAGCTCAAATATGTGGCACTTGTTATGACAAATTATTACATGCTGATAATGTTTCTATACGTACAAATACATCTACTGTTATTCCTTCACATTCTAATATACATGATATTCCTGCAGATATGAAAAATTATATTGCTGCAGCCATAGAGAAGGCTATGAATGCTATCCCACCTTCAAATAAACCAAAAGGTTTTTCCAAACTTCTCATAAATCTGATTAAATTTGTATTGACCGGGGCGTGTCCTAACAGCGGCTCTGTGAAGTCGCATCTTTCCTGAGCTCCAGGAGAGGAGACTATAATCCGCTGGTTATTTTCTCCAGAATTACAGCTTCCAAAACTACAACAATTGATTTAGTGCCCCAAGGCACAACTTTATTCTCTTTAGCTGTATTAATGACCCTAGGGACGGAAAAGGGCAAGTGAGACCTGTAACA
>NW_026511871.1:3743379-3793379 GCF_027579735.1 Bombina bombina | reverse complement strand
TTTGCTCATGGTTTATGAAGTTTATTTTGTACTATTTTTGTGTTTGATCATTTCCTCTTGTTTTGCTTTCTTTTATTTTTTTGTGAATTGATTAATATTTATTTTCATTATGTTTTGTCACTATCGATGTGTGTGCCACTTGATTTAGCCTGTTTGCCTTTTGCAGCTTTTGATATGCAGGTTGTCATTCAATGCCACTATCTATTTTAGTGACATACTCACCTTTCGTGACAATTTTATGATTTATATTATTACACTTCAAATTATCTTTATTGTTTCTATTTTGTATTTTTCTATTCTGTATCATTATTGAGAGTCTTCCATTTGACAGATACTGCTCAATGCTGCGACGGCTATATAGCCTTTTGCGCGATTTCTTTATGGCTATTTTTGTCCGCATTGGGTGATATAGGTACAATGGTAACACCACTAATGTTTTGTACTTATTTATGGACTTAATACCTATGCAGCTTGTATATTATGCCTTTGTGCCTCTTGCTAGGTCTTTTCCTGATTGGTCTAGTACCGCACGAGCTACACACTTTTTTGTTTGCATATGTTGCTATGGCAACTGAGTGTGGTTCGTGCGATATATAGATTCAGCGTATATTTGCTTTTTCTATTTTGGTCTCCTCTTATTGGCTGTTTTGGTAGCACATGACCTGCACGCTCTATTGTTTGTATTGGTTGCTATGGCAACTTAGTGCGGCTCATACGATACATTATTACAGCGATCTTTGCTTTTCCTTTGTTTAAATGCCCTGCTTCTGAGCATCTGCTTTATTTGGCCATGTTTGTTTTTATTTCTAGTGTGCACATAATTGTCTTTTGCTGACCGGACTCACATTGCCCGGGATGATGACGTCACCTGTAGGGGGCGGAGCTACCCGGGAGAGCATGGATGCCCGGCCAGTTCCCTTGGTGGTTTGCTGTATTTAAGGGGTGTTTGGTAAGTAATTTGTAACACTTTTTGGTCTGAGGACGGACTATATTATGTCCGAAAACGTTCACTAAATAAAAGTGCATGTTTAAGGATCCCTTGGAGTGCGCTTCTTTCCATATGCCTATATATATATATATATATATATATGTGTGTGTGTATATATTATTATTTTATTATCGGTTATTTGTAGAGCGCCAACAGATTCTGCAGCGCTATAAACAAAGGGGAGTACAACAAAACAATTAAAGGGATCAAATGGGTAGAGGGCACTGCCAAGAGTTGCACTGTTGTAATCCACTCTTAAGAAGGTGATCTACAAACAGCTGGACTCTTAGGCTTACATGCTAAGGGGGTTCAGGGGATAGCAATGGAGGAGTGGAACTGGTATAAAGTAAGGTTAGCATAGGTTGTATGCAACCTTGAACAGTAGAGTCTTTAGGGAGCGCTTGAAGCTTTCAAAACTAGGGGGAGTCTTGTGGGGTGAGGCAGAGAGTTCCACAAGATGGGAGCCAGTCTGGAGAAGTCCTGTAAAGAGGAGTGCGATGAGGTAACCAGAGAGGAGGAGAGTAGGAGGTCATGAGCAGAGCGAAGGGGACGGGAGGGAGAGTATCTGGAGACAAGGTCTGAGATATATGGGGGAGCAGTGCAGTTGAGGGCTTTGTATGTCAGAGTGAGAATTTTGTGTTTGATCCTAGAGGCAAGAGGAAGCCAATAAAGGGATTGGCAGAGAGGAGCAGCAGATGAAGAGCGACGTGTAAGGAAGATGAGTCTGGCAGAGGCATTCATTATGGATTGTAAGGGAGCTAAGCGGCAGGTGGGGAGACCAGAGAGGACAGAGTTGCAGTAATCAAGGCAGGAAAGAATGAGAGAGTGGATTAAAATCTTAGTTGTGTCTTGTGTAAGGAAGTGTCTAATTTTGGAGATGTTTTTAAGGTGGAAGCGGCAGGCTTTAGCCAAGGACTGAATGTGAGGAGTGAAGGAAAGATCTGAGTCAAATGTGACCCCGAGACATCGGGCATGCGGGGTAGTGGTAATGATGGAGTTGTCGACAGTTATAGAGATATTGGGGGTGGAGATTTTGGAAGAAGGGGGGAAAATGAGGAGCTCAGTTTTGGAGAGATTTAGCTTGAGGTAGTGGGAGGACATCCAGGAAGAGATGTGAGAAAGACAGTTAGTGACACGGGTTAGCAAGGAAGGAGATAGGTCTGGTGCAGAGAAGTAGATTTGGGTGTCATCGTCATACAAATGATATTGGAAACCGTGGGACTTAATTTGGGAGCCTAGTGATGATGTATAGATTGAGAATAGAAGGGGACCGAGGACAGAGCCTTGCGGTACTCCGACAGAAAGTGGTGACGGGGCAGAGGAGGCCCCAGAGAAGGCTACACTGAAGGTACGGTTTGATAGGTAGGAAGAAAACCACAAAAGGGCTGTGTCACAGATGCCGAAGGATTGGAGGGTTTGGAGCAAAAGAGGGTGGTCGACAGTGTCAAAGGCTGAGGACAGATCAAGGAGGATAAGCAGAGAGAAGTGGTCTTTTGATTTTGCTGTAAGTAGGTCATTGGTGACCTTAACAATAGCTGTCTCTGTGGAGTGATAGGGACGAAATCCAGATTGCAGTGGGTCAAGAAGGGAGTTTAACGTAAGTAAATGGGATAGGCGTGCATATACTAGTTTTTCGAGAAGCTTTGAAGCAAGAGGGAGGAGGGAAATAGGGCTGTAGTTGGATGGGGAGGTAGGATCAAGGGAAGGTTTTTTTGAGGATAGGTGTGACCATTGCATGTTTCATCAATGAGGGAAATGTACCAGTGCTGAGGGAGAGGTTGAAAATGTGTGTTAGTATAGGGGTAAGGGTAGCAGAGAGGGAGGGGAGTAGCTGTGAGGGGATAGGGTCAAGGGGACAGGTAGTGAGGTGAGAGCGCAGTATAAGTGCCGAGACTTCTTCCTCAGTAACAGGGGAGAATGAACTAAGTTTCAGGTTATGAGGGTTGTGGTTGAGTGAGAGCATTTGAGGGGGGGAGAGAATGTAATTATGTTGAGAGCTGATTTCATGTCTGATGGAGTCAATTTTGTTAATGAAGTGACTGGCAAAGTCTTGAGCTGACAGAGTTGTATTAGGAAGTGGGGGAGGGTGGAGGAGAGTATTGAAAGTGGAGAACAGACGTTTTGGGTTTGAAGAAAGATTAGAGATAAGAGTAGAGAAGTATTGTTGCTTGTGGAGATTAAGGGCACAATAGTAGGAGTTCAAGATGAATTTGTAATGAAGAAAATCAGCTGAACTTCGTGACTTTCTCCAATCCTGTTCAGCAGTACTGGAACATCTGCGTAGGTACCGTGTCAGAGGAGTATGCCAGGGCTGGGGATGAGTGTGTGATTTCCGAGCAATGGTAAGAGGGGCGAGATTGTCAAGGACGGATATAAGGGTGGAATTATAGTGGCAGATTGTTCAGGGCAGGAAAAGTAGGCGAAGGATGAGAGGAGCGGTTTAAGGGAATTATCAAGTTGTTGCTGATCTAAAGAGATAATGCTTCTGTGAAGTTTGGTGTGAGGAGTAGAAGGAGGGAGAGTTGTAGGAAGGGATGATATGTTGCAAGTAAGGAGATGGTGGTCAGAAAGAGGAAAAGGGGAATTTGAGAAGTTTGAGAGAGTGCATCAATAGCTAAAGATCAGGTCAAGAGAGTGACCGTCTTTGTGAGTGGGAGAATCAGTCCATTGTGACAGACCGAAAGAGGAAGTGAGTTGCAGAAGTTGTTTAGCAGAGGAGGCAGTGGTATTGTCAAGAGGGATGTTGAAGTCGCCAAGAATGAGGGCAGGGGTGTCTGAGGAAAGGAAATAGGGTAGCCAGGCATCCAAGTGATCTAGAAATTGAGTTGAGGAGCCAGGGGGTCGGTATATGACTGCAACACGTACAGAGAGAGGGGAGAATAAGCGAATCATGTGGGTTTTGAATGAGGGAAAAGTGAGGGAAGAGATGGGATGTATTTGTTGAAAGGTGCAACGAGAGGAAAGTAAAATACCTACACCACCTCCTTGTCTGTTACCAGACCTAGAAGTGTGGCTGAAGGGGAGACCCCCATGTGACAGAGCAGCAGTGGATGCTGTGTCTAGGGGAGAGAGCCAGGTTTCTGTTAGGGCCAGAAGGTTGAGGGAGTGGGAGATGAAGAGGTCATTTATAGAAGTGAGCTTGTTGCTTGTTGCAAACAATGATGAATTTAAATATCTACAAGAGAATGAACCTAGGGTACCGATATTTTACCACCTACCGAAGGTGCACAAAAATGCACAACAACCGCCCGGTAGACCCATCATTTCGGGGATTGATTCTTTGAGTGATAAAGTGTCAAAATATATTGACTTTTATCTGCAACCTATTGTCAAGAGTACAAAGGCATATATTAAAGACACCACACAAACTATCAATCTGTTTGAAGGATTGGAATGGAAAGAGAATTACTGTTGGCTGACATGTGATGTCTAGGGATGCACCGAAATTTCGGCCGCAGAAAGTTTCGGCCGAAAATTGCATTTTTGGCTATTTCGGTTTTCGGTTTTTTTGCCTGTTAGTTTCGGTAAAATTATTGTGTAGCATATTTCAAATTTGATGCTAGCCTAGAGCTGCTGTTTAAGTTTATTACTTCACTTACTGTTCTGCATATAATGAGTTTTCTAGGATTATACTTTATTTGGATAATTGGTAAAAAAAAAACTGTTAAATATGATTATGTTACATAGAACTAAATGAAGAATAATACAGTATATTGATATTTATAATTGTTTTAAGTAGGGATGCACCAAAATTTTGGACGCAAAAACATTTTGGTCGAAAATGGCATTATTTTTTGCCTGGTTTTTTTTTTCTTGGCAAAATTATTGTGTAGCATATTATGGTTTTAAGATATTTTTGTCCAATTTTAGTGTTACTTTCAATAAAAGTGTGGGCTTTTTTATTGGCTCTAATTATGCAAAAAAAAACTAAAAAAAACTAATTTGAAAAAATACATTTTCGGTATCAGTTTCGGTTTTCGGCCAAGTGCCTCCCGGATTTTCGGATTCGGTTTCGGTCCAGAATTTCCATTTCGGTGCATCACTAGATGTGTCAGCTTTATATACTTCCATCCCCCATGAGAAAGGCCTAAAAGTTTTAGAATTAGAATTATTAAATTGGAGCATCCCGTCAGAACATCTAAAAAATTATTCTACAGTGTACAAAGTTTATATTGGAACATAACCATTTTTTATTTGATAATGTCTTTTACAGATAGATTAAAGGGACAGCAATGGGGACTACATTTGGCCCATCGTACGCGAACATCTATATGCATAGGGTTGAGACTGACAAAATTTGGAATAACAACCCTTTTAAAACTAATATTAAAAAATATCATCGCTACATTGATGTCATCATCCTCTGGGAGGGTGATGAGTCATCAATTAATAACTTCCTATTATATATGAATGACAATAGTTTTAATTTAAAATTTACTGGAAAACATTCTAAATCAAAGATTGAATTTTTGGACCTTTGGCTATATGTGGATGACGATTCTAATACTGCTGTATGTAATTACAGGAAACCTACCAATATAAATAGTTTTATCGACAATAGAAGTGCCCATTTGAAAAGATGGAAAGAGAATGTACCATATGGGCAATTTTTGAGGCTTAGGAGTAACTGTACTCGCATAGACAAATTTAAGAAAGAAGCTGAGATCATGTCTTTTAAATTTGGTGAGAAGGGTTATAGTAAGGAAGTAGTTAATCAGGCATATGGCAGAGCTTTAAATGTAGATAGGGATGTAGTTTTGAAATCCAAAAATATAAAAACAGATCCAACGGATAAAGATATGGTGAGATTTATCACGACTTACAATGAGGGGCATAACATTATTAAAAAGTCCTGAAAAAACATTGGGGTATTCTAAAAACTGATCCTGTTCTAGCACCCACTTTAACTGAACAACCAGTCTTTACTTTTTAAAAAGGAAGAAATCTTAAAAATGTACTAGCACCAAGTAAACTGAAGAAAATAGCTAGAGCTCAATCTGTTAAAAGCAATCGGTTAAGTTTAAAACCAGGCACGTATAAATGTGAGAGAGAAATTGTAATAATACATTAATAAAGAAACAAACTTTACTGATAGTGAAGGGAATAGAACCTTCAGTATTAAAAGTAGGTGCACCTGTGATACTACTTATACAGTATATCTTTTAACATGTGGATGTAATAAGATCTATGTAGGGCGCACGTAAAGAAAGATTAGGCGTAGGTTATCAGAACATCGGCATAATATTAAAGAAAAATGTGATAAACATAGTGTACCCCTTCACTTCACCGAATTTCATGGGGGAACCCCCAGATCCTTAAAAATACAGGTTATTGACTGGATTCCAAATAATTGTAGTAATAGACTTATCAGCTTAAGAAAACAAGAAACATTTTAGATTCAGAAACGTAAAAGTCTGTATCCTAAAGGTTTAAATATAGATATAGCAGCTTTTATGTAAAGAAATATAATACCCCTATCCAGGTGTTGTAGATATAAATGAATACATCCATGTATATGTGGTTTGGGTAAAACATGCTGAAATACATGTAGGTAGTGCAAGCAGTGATGCTCGCATTTAGGATGAACTATTCTTAGCAATTTTCCTTTTTTTCTCTTCCTCTTAGTTTTTATTAATGTATTTGTAAATTTATATTCTTATACATATATATTTCTAAGTGAAATTAAAAATGTTGTTTGCAGTTTCCTTTATAATGTTTAAAATGTTTTATATGAATGTTTTATCTTAGATATATATTTATAGATTTTAGGCACTATAAAATGAATTTTGTTGCTATTAAGGTAATTTTAATGAAATCAGATGGGTTACGAGTATAATTGAAAGTTTGTTAACAAGTCTAAGGCCTAGATTTGGAGTTTGGCGGTAGATGGGCTGTTAACGCTCCGCAGGCTTTTTTCTGGCCGCAGCATAAAATTAACTCTGGTATCGAGAGTTCAAAAAAATGCTGCGTTAGGCTCCAAAAAAGGAGCGTAGAGCATTTTTACCGCAAATGCAACTCTCGATACCAGAGTTGCTTACGGACGCGGCCAGCCTCAAAGACGTGCTCGTGCACGATTCCCCCATAGGAAACAATGGGGCTGTTTGAGCTGTAAAAAAACCTAACACCTGCAAAAAAGCAGCGTTCAGCTCCTAACGCAGCCCCATTGTTTCCTATGGGGAAACTCTTCCTACGTCTGTACCTAACACTCTAACATGTACCCCGAGTCTAAACACCCCTACCCTTACACTTATTAACCCCTAATCTGCCGCCCCCGCTATCGCTGACCCCTGCATATTATTTTTAACCCCTAATCTTCCGCTCCGTACACCGCCGCAACCTACGTTATCCCTATGTACCCCTAATCTGCTGCCCCTAACACCGCCGACCCCTATATTATATTTATTAACCCCTAATCTGCCCCCCTCAACGTCGCCGACACCTGCCTACACTTATTAACCCCTAATCTGCCGAGCGGACCTGAGCGCTACTATAATAAAGTTATTAACCCCTAATCCGCCTCACTAACCCTATAATAAATAGTATTAACCCCTAATCTGCCCTCCCTAACATCGCCGACACCTAACTTCAATTATTAACCCCTAATCTGACGACCGGAGCTCATCACTACTATAATAAATGGATTAACCCCTAAAGCTAAGTCTAACCCTAACACTAACACTAACGAAATTAATTAACTCTTATTAAATAAATTATTCCTATTTAAAGCTAAATACTTACCTGTAAAATAAATCCTAATATGGCTACAATATAAATTATAATTATATTATAGCTATTTTAGGATTAATATTTATTTTACAGGTAACTTTGTATTTATTTTAACCAGGTACAATAGCTATTAAATAGTTAAGAACTATTTAATAGTTACCTAGTTAAAATAATAACAGAATTTTGTATAAGACATATTTCTGTTTCTGTTTCTTTTCCTTAACCTTGTTTGAAAACAATAAAAAGATAATTGCAAAAAAAATAATAACAGAATTACCTGTAAAATAAGTCCTAACCTAAGTTATAATTAAACCTAACACTACCCTATCAATAAATTAATTAAATAAAATACCTACAATTACCTACAATTAACCTAACACTACACTATCAATAAATAAATTAAATACAATTGCTACAAATAACTACAATTACATAAACTAACTAAAGTACAAAAAATAAAAAAGAACTAAGTTACAAAAAATAAAAAAATATTTACAAACATAAGAAAAATATTACAACAATTTTAAACTAATTACACCTACTCTAAGCCCCCTAATAAAATAACAAAGACCCCCAAAATAAAAAATGCCCTACCCTATTCTAAATTAATAGAGTTAAAAGCTCTTTTACCTTACCAGCCCTGAACAGGGCCCTTTGCGGGGCATGCCCCAAGAAGTTCAGCTCTTTTGCCTGTAAAAAAAACATACAATACCCCCCCCCCAACATTACAACCCACCACCCACATACCCCTAATCTAACCCAAACCCCCCTTAAATAAACCTAACACTAAGCCCCTGAAGATCTTCCTACCTTGTCTTCACCATCCAGGTATCACCGATCCGTCCTGGCATCCGGTGCTGAAGAGGTCCAGAAGAGGCTCCAAAGTCTTCCTCCTATCCGGCAAGAAGAGGACATCCGGACCGGCAAACATCTTCTCCAAGCGGCATCTTCGATCTTCTTCCATCCGGTGCGGAGCGGGTCCATCTTTAATCAGCCGACGCGGATCCATCCTCTTCTTTCTGTGTCTCCCGACGAATGACGGTTCTTTTAAGGGACGTCATCCAAGATGGCGTCCCTCGAATTCCGATTGGCTGATAGGATTCTATCAGCCAATCGGAATTAAGGTAGGAATATTCTGATTGGCTGATGGAATCAGCCAATCAAAATCAAGTTCAATCCGATTGGCTGATCCAATCAGCCAATCAGATTGAGCTCGCATTCTATTGGCTGTTCCGATCAGCCAATAGAATGCGAGCTCAATCTGATTGGCTGATTGGATCAGCCAATCGGATTGAACTTGATTCTGATTGGCTGATTCCATCAGCCAATCAGAATATTCCTACCTTAATTCCGATTGGCTGATAGAATCCTATCAGCCAATCGGAATTCGAGGGACGCCATCTTGGATGACGTCCCTTAAAGGAACCGTCATTCGTCGGGAGACACAGAAAGAAGAGGATGGATCCGCGTCGGCTGATTCAAGATGGACCCGCTCCGCACCGGATGGAAGAAGATCGATGATGCCGCTTGGAGAAGATGTTTGCCGGTCCGGATGTCCTCTTCTTGCCGGATAGGAGGAAGACTTTGGAGCCTCTTCTGGACCTCTTCAGCACCGGATGCCAGGACGGATCGGTGATACCTGGATGGTGAAGACAAGGTAGGAAGATCTTCAGGGGCTTAGTGTTAGGTTTATTTAAGGGGGGTTTGGGTTAGATTAGGGGTATGTGGGTGGTGGGTTGTAATGTTGGGGGGGGGTATTGTATGTTTTTTTTTTTACAGGCAAAAGAGCTGAACTTCTTGGGGCATGCCCCGCAAAGGGCCCTGTTCAGGGCTGGTAAGGTAAAAGAGCTTTTAACTCTATTAATTTAGAATAGGGTAGGGCATTTTTTTATTTTGGGGGTCTTTGTTATTTTATTAGGGGGCTTAGAGTAGGTGTAATTAGTTTAAAATTGTTGTAATATTTTTCTTATGTTTGTAAATATTTTTTTATTTTTTGTAACTTAGTTCTTTTTTATTTTTTGTACTTTAGTTAGTTTATGTAATTGTAGTTATTTGTAGCAATTGTATTTAATTTATTTATTGATAGTGTAGTGTTAGGTTAATTGTAGGTAATTGTAGGTATTTTATTTAATTAATTTATTGATAGGGTAGTGTTAGGTTTAATTATAACTTAGGTTAGGATTTATTTTACAGGTAATTTTGTTATTATTTTAACTAGGTAACTATTAAATAGTTCTTAACTATTTAATAGCTATTGTACCTGGTTAAAATAATTACCAAGTTGCCTGTAAAATAAATATTAATCCTAAAATAGCTACAATATAATTATAATTTATATTGTAGCTATATTAGGGTTTATTTTACAGGTAAGTATTTAGCTTTAAATAGGAATAATTTATTTAATAAGAGTTAATTAATTTCGTTAGATTAAAATTATATTTAAGTTAGGGGGGTGTTAGTGTTAGGGTTAGACTTAGCTTTAGGGGTTAATCCATTTATTATAGTAGCGGTGAGCTCCGGTCGTCAGATTAGGGGTTAATAATTGAAGTTAGGTGTCGGCGATGTTAGGGAGGGCAGATTAGGGGTTAATACTATTTATGATAGGGTTAGTGAGGCGGATTAGGGGTTAATAACTTTATTATAGTAGCGCTCAGGTCCGCTCGGCAGATTAGTGGTTAATAAGTGTAGGCAGGTGTCGGCGACATTGTGGGGGGCAGGTTAGGGGTTAATAAATATAATACAAGGGTCGGCGGGGTTAGGGGCAGCAGATTAGGGGTACATAAGTATAACGTAGGTGGCGGTCGGCAGATTAGGGGTTAAAAAATTTTAATCGAGTGGCGGCGATGTGGGGGGACCTCGGTTTAGGGGTACATAGGTAGTTTATGGGTGTTAGTGTACTTTAGGGTACAGTAGTTAAGAGCTTTATGAACCGGCGTTAGCCCAGAAAGCTCCTAACTCCTGCTATTTTCCGGCGGCTGGAGTTTTGTCGTTAGAGCTCTAACGCTCACTTCAGAAACGACTCTAAATACCGGCGTTAAAAAGATCCCATTGAAAAGATAGGATACGCAATTGACGTAAGGGGATCTGCGGTATGGAAAAGTCGCGGCTGAAAAGTGAGCGTTAGACCCTATTTTGAGTGACTCCAAATACCGGCGGTAGCCTAAAACCAGCGTTAGGAGCCTCTAACGCTGGTTTTCACGGCTACCGCCGAACTCTAAATCTAGCCGTAAGGATGTTAAAATTTTAATGTTGATTGTAGTTAACTTATGTTTAAAAACCTGAAATAGAAATCAAGTCAGTATGTATATAAAAGAAGATTTGTATATATGTATATGTATGAGATTTGTATATATGTATGAAGTTTGCTGTACGGTCCTATATTATGTTCGTAGGACATATAGAATTGTATCCAATAAGAAAGGCAGTGAGGGTTTTTAAGTGGGACGTTTTTCCCATCCAACTATCATAACATTGTTCACCCTCTTGAAAAAGTCTGCACGCTAGCAGACGAAACGCGTAGAGGATCACTAAGGCCTGTTTTTGGACGCCTGAAGCACCCATAACTCTGGAGGATGAGTTTCAAACAGTCATCGTTCCGTCAGACTTCAGGAAGGAACACGGAGAGCTATACCGCAGAGGAGTCGGGTTTGGTGAAAATTCACAAGAGTGAACATTAAGTACCCGAAGAGGGAACGTTTTTATTTTGCTTATTTGGATGAAGTTTTAATCGTTGTTTATTGCATGAATTTTAATAAACAGTGTAAGTGCAATTGTTTATGCTCTTCCTGGTGTCTTATATTATTACACTTGAGTCTGTTTTGCGCTTCTTTCTTTTAGAGTTCAAGTTTCTACCCTGCTCCATTTGGTGTGAAGGATACATTTGGTTAAACGAGCAGCATCAGACTTTATACATAAGAGGACTTTCAAACCTGGACACTGCATGGTGGCAATATTGAAAATATTACATTTTTTATATAACTATTAAACATTACTTAGAATTATTTAATAGGGTGTCTAGGTTTGGCAGTATTAGATAACCAATTGTTTGTATTGAACATTGAAAAAATTATTTAGAAGGAATTTTTATGTAATAAGGGTTGTAAGCGCCAATTAGTGTCTGTGTGAGAATGTTTGTTTAGGCCTTGTTTGATCCTGCGCTAATTAGGATCATGTGACTGTTATTATCTTTAAATTGAATATCCCCAGCTTGTTACAATCAAGCTTAGCTTGTTGGATCAGTGCAGCATTGCAGGTGTGTAGTTCATAAGTGTAGAGAGAGTTATAACAACGGAGTT
Organism: Bombina bombina; assembly: GCF_027579735.1. Taxonomy (NCBI): domain Eukaryota; kingdom Metazoa; phylum Chordata; class Amphibia; order Anura; family Bombinatoridae; genus Bombina; species Bombina bombina. The sequence goes on along the minus strand of NW_026511871.1, from coordinate 3,781,370 downwards.
AGACAAAGGAGTGGACAACAGAGATAAGTACTTTTCCCAAATTAAATGCAAACATGCTACACTTTCTAATATCTTTATTAACCTTTTCCTCCCTTCTCCTTAAATTCACAGCTCTTCTATTCACAAACAGCACTCAGAACATTCATATTTCTCCTTCTCTTCTACCTTTCCCCCTCTACAACACACATGAACTCTATTCCTATCTCACATCCCTCAGACATCCATGCTTCACTGATCCTAAACTTAAACACTCACATAAGACACATTCTCATCTCCTTTCACTCACCATCTTTCTTCTTCTTGCTTCCCTCAGATCACTACCCCAAATGACAACTCATACACCTTGCCCACGTAACCCTCTAAACCTCATTAACTGCACCTCTATTAGTACACCCCAATTCTCGTGGGCCCTTTGGAATGCACACTCGGTATGCAATAAGTTTACATCTATTCACAACCTATTTATTTCACGTTCACTTAACCTGCTAGCCCTCACTGAAACTTGGCTTTCCTCCTCTAACACAACTGCTGTAGCCTCTCTGTCCTATGGCGGCCTGCGATTCAGTCACACTCCCAGGCCTGGAGACAAACAAGGAGGAGGAGTAGGAATTCTCCTGTCTCCTCACAGTACCTTTCACTGCATTCCTTCACCCCCCTCTCTTTCCTTCTCATCTTTTGAAGTTCACGCTATCCGCCTCTTCTCCTTAACATTGCCCTGATTTTCAGACTCCTAACCAAGCCCCAAAGTTTTATGTGAATACTGTCAGCTACCTTCTCCAGCTTGCTCCTGTTTGTGTAAAGGGTCTTTTCATATGCAAAAGAAGGGAGAGGAGGGGAGTGTCTTATTTCCCACTTGCAGTGGGCTTTCCAACTACCTTTCAACAGAGCCAAACTGACAGCTTCTAAGTAAGTTTTTAAACAGTTTTATACTGGATTTTTATATCAGTATCTGTGCATCTTATTCTTTATACTAGTGTCTATTACATGCAGTTATATGAAAATGAGTGTATACTGTCCCTTTAACCTCCCCTTTCCTCTCTCTGACCACCATCTACTAACTTTCTCTCTTACTCTACCTGCTACATCTTTGCAAGCCCCCAAAAAACTGCTACCTTACAGGAATTTAAATGACTTGGATCTCACAGACTTTTCCACTCAACTAAGTCCTCTGCTCTGACATTTCATCCCTCTCTTGTCCAAACCTTGTGACTCTACAGTATAATTTAGCACTAAAATCAACACTTGACAAAACTGCACCATCCACTCTTCGACGTACATCAATCACACGACGGCAACTGTGGCACACTAAACAGACCAGATATATTCAGCAATGTTCACGGGCTGCAGAACGGCAGTGGAGGAAATCACGCACCTGTGCTGATTTCCAGCATTATAAATTCACCCTTAAGTCCTACAACTCTGCGCTAAGCCTGGCCAAACAAATTTTTACTCCCTTGTGTAATCTCATGCATCCAACCCCAGAAAGCTGTTCTCAACCTTTAACTCCCTTCTACGTCCGCCTGCCCCCCCCCCCCCGCCCACTACCAACCTCACTGCTCAAATTATTGCTGATCACTTCAAAAATAAAATTTACACCATTAGAAAAGAGATCGGAACATCACACCCCTCAAACCCAGCAATCATACCCACCGCTTCTATTAACAAAAATCTATGCTACTTCCCTCCTGTAACAGAGGAAGAAGTCTCTGCACTCATATCCTTGGCTTATCTCACAACCTGCCCCACTTGACCCTATTCCATCACAACTTATTCCCTCTCTCTCTCTGCTTCACTAACCCCTACCCTAACTCATCTCTAACATTTCCTGACACATTCAAGCATGCCTCAATCATACTAATCCTAAAAAAGCCCTCGCTTGACCCTTCCACCCCTTCTAACTATCGACCAGTCTCCTTACTTCCCTTTGCTTCAAAATTATTGGAAAGACTAGTCTATAATCGGCTAACTCAATTCCTCACAACTAACTCCTTACTTGATCCACTACAATCTGGTTTCCGCCCTAAACACTCAACAGAAACCACTCTTGCTAAAGTAACAAATGACCTGTTATCAGCTAAAGCAAAAGGCCATTACTCCTTACTAATTCTTCTTGACCTGTCTGCAGCTTTTGACACAGTTGACCATCCTCTCCTCCTAAAAAATATTACATTCATTTGACATCCGAGACACAGCCCTCTCCTGGTTTGCATCATATCTGTCAAACCACTCGTTTTCAGTTTCCTTTAACAACATATCTTGTGATCCTATGCCTCTCTCAGTTGGAGTACCGCAAGGCTCTGTCTTGGGCCCCTTGCTTTTCTCTCTCTATACATCCTGCCTTGGAAAACTTATAGCCTCCTTTGGATTCCAGTACCACTTGTATGCTGATGATACCCAAATCTATCTTTCCTCTCCCGATATCTCTCCCTCTTTACTCAATCAGATTTCTGACTGCCTCTCTGCAATTTCCGTTTGGATGTCTTCACACTACCTCCAACTCAATCTGTCCAAAACTGAGCTGCTTCTTATCCCCCCCCTCTTCGAGACATCCAACACCTGACATTTCTCTGACGGTTGGAGACTCTATTCTCAACACCTCACCCCAGGTCCGCTGTATTGGGGTCACACTAGACTGAGAACTCATATTCAACACATATATACAAGAGCTTACCAAATCCTGCCGTTCACACCTACCCAACATTTCCAGAATTCGTCCCTTCCTTACTCAAAAAACTACAAAAATACTTATTCATTCCCTCATTTTGTCACGCATTGATTATTGCAATCTACTCTTAAATGGCCTTCCAAAACACCGCCTCTCCTCCCTCCAATCTATTATAAATGCTCTGCTAGACTCATCCACCTAAGTCGCCGATCTACATCAACTGCTCCTTTCTGCCAGTCTCTACACTGGCTCCCCATACACACCACAATACAATTTAAAGTATTAACCCTAACTTACAAAGCACTCAACAGTCTAACTCCCAACTATATTTCCTCTCTCATTGTGAAATATTCCCCATTCCGCCCTTTTTGATCAACCTCTGACCTACGTCTCTCCACTCCTGTTATCTCTACGTCCCACTCCCATCTCCAAGACTTTGCACGTACTGCTCCTGTCCTCTGGAACTCTCTACCCCGCTCCATAAGACTGTCTCCAACCTTGTTTAGCTTCAGACGCTCCTTGAAAACTCACCTATTCAGAGAGGCTTACCATCTCTCCTCCATCCCGCATCCGAACCAAGCTAATACATGTACATGAACTGCCTGACTCACTGCTGCAAATACAACTGATGTGAAAGCTACCCCAACCTTATGTCTCTGCACCCTAAACCTGTAGACTGTGAGCTCTCCGGAGCAGGGCCCTCTTCCTCCTGTACTAGATTTGTCTAATTTTGTAATGTTTTGTATTTTATCACAAATCTTTGTCATTGTATACCGCTATTATTGTACCCAGCGCTACGGAACTTGGCGGTGCTTTACAAAAAAATTATAATAATAATACTACTTTATACTATGGTAAAGTAATTTATATTACAGTAAACTAATTTATACTACTTTATACTATGGTAAAGTAATTTATATTACAGTAACTAATTTATACTACTTTATACTATGGTAAAGTAATTTATATTACAGTTAACTAATTTATACTACTTTATACTATGGTAAAGTAATTTATATTACAGTAAACTAATTTATACTACTGTATACTATGGTAAAGTAATGTATATTATAGTAAAATCATTTATACTACTTTATACTATGGTAAAGTAATGTATATTACAGTAAACTAATTTATACTATGGTAAAGTAATGTATATTACAGTAAAATCATTTATACTACTTTATACTATGGTGAAGTAATTTATATTACAGTAAACTAATTTATACTATGGTAAAGTAATTTATATTACAGTAAACTAATTTGTACTACTTTACTGTAATATAAATTACTTTACTGTAGTATAAATTAGTATAGTGTTCAATAAAGTAGAATCAAGTAGTATAAATTAGTTTATTGTAATATAAATTACTTTACAATAGTATAAACTAATTTATACTACTTGATTCTACTTTATTGAATACTATAATAATTTATACTAGAGTAAAGTAATTTATATTACAGTAAACTAATTTATACTATGGTAAAGTCATTTATATTATAGTAAACTAATTTATACTATGGTAAAGTAATTTATATTACAGTAAACTAATTTATACTACTTGATTCTACTTTATTGAACCCTATACTAATTTATACTACAGTAAACTAATTTATACTACTTGATTTTAATTTGTTTACTGTGGTAAAAATTATTTTAAAGTAGCATAAATTAGTATAGTGTTAAAGTAGTATAAGTTAGTTTACTGTAGGTCAATACTTGTGCAGCAGATCTTTGTGACTCTAGCAGTTCGATCTTGTAGGACAATACTTGTGCACTTGTGCGGCAGATCTTTATGACTCTAGCAGTTGGATCTTGTAGGACAATACTTGTGCAGCAGATCTTTATGACTCTAGCAGTTGGATCTTGTAGGACATTACTTGTGCAGCAGATCTTTATGACTCTAGCAGATATATCAAGTAGGATAATATATGTGCAGCAGATCTTTATGACTCTAGCAGATAGATCTTATAAGATAATACATGTGCAGCAGATCTTTATGACTCTATCAGATAGATCTTATAAGAGAATACTTGTGCAGCAGATCTTTATGACTCTATCAGATAGATCTTATAAGAGAATACTTGTGCAGCAGATCTTTATGTCTCTAGCAGTTAGATCTTGTAGGACAATACTTGTGCAGCAGATCTTTATGACTCTAGCAGTTAGATCTTGTAGGACAATACTTGTGCAGCAGATCTTTATGACTCTAGCAGTTAGATCTTGTAGGACAATACATGTGCTGCAGATCTTTATGACTCTAGCAGATAGATCTTATAAGAGAATACTTGTGCAGCAGATCTTTATGACTCCAGCAGTTAGATCTTGTAGGACAATACTTGTGCACTTGTGCGGCAGATCTTTATGACTCTAGCAGATAGATCTTGTAGGACAATACTTGTGCACTTGTGCGGCAGATTTTTGTGACTCTAGCATTTAGATATTGTAGGAGAATACTTGTGCACTTGTGCGGCAGATCTTTGTGACTCTAGCAGTTAGATCTTGTAGGACAATACTTGTGCACTTGTGCGGCAGATTTTTGTGACTCTAGCATTTAGATATTGTAGGAGAATACTTGTGCGGCAGATCTTTGTGACTCTAGCAGTTAGATCTTGTAGGACAATACTTGTGCACTTGTGCGGCAGATCATTTTGACTCTAGCAGTTAGATCTTGTAGGACAATACTTGTGCACTTGTGCGGCAGATCTTTGACTCTAGCAGTTAGATTTTGTAGGAGAATACTTGTGCACTTGTGCGGCAGATCTTTGTGACTCTAGCAGTTAGATCTTGTAGGACAATACTTGTGCACTTGTGCGGCAGATTTTTGTGACTCTAGCATTTAGATATTGTAGGAGAATACTTGTGCACTTGTGCGGCAGATCTTTGTGACTCTAGCAGTTAGATCTTGTAGGACAATACTTGTGCACTTGTGCGGCAGATCATTTTGACTCTAGCAGTTAGATCTTGTAGGACAATACTTGTGCAACAGATCTTTGTGACTCTAGCAGTTAGATCCTGTAGGAGAATACTTGTGCACTTGTGCGGCAGATCTTTATGACTCTAGCAGTAAGATCTTGTAGGAGAATACTTGTGCACTTGTGCGGCAGATCTTTGTGACTCTAGCAGTTGGATCTTGTAGGACAATGCATGTGCAGCAGATCTTTATGACTCTAGCAGTTGGATCTTATAGGACAATACTTGTGCAGCAGATCTTTATGACTCTAGCAGATGGATCTTATAGGACAATACGTATGCAGCAGATCTTTATGACTCTAGCAGTTGGATCTTATAGGACAATACTTGTGCAGCAGATCTTTATGACTCTAGCAGTTGGATCTTATAGGACAATACTTGTGCAGCAGATCTTTATGACTCTAGCAGATGGATCTTATAGGACAATGCGTATGCAGCAGATCTTTATGACTCTAGCAGTTGAATCTTATAGTACAATACTTGTGCAGCTGATCTTTATGACTCTAGCAGTTGGATCCTATAGGAGAATAACTGATAGCGTCATAAAGATCTGCTGCACAAGTATTGTCCTAAAAGATCCAACTGCTAGAGTCATAAAGATCTGCTGCACATGTATTTTCCTACAAGATCCAACTGCTAGAGTCATAAAGATCAGCTGCACAAGTATTGTCCTATAAGATCCAACTGCTAGAGTCATAAAGATCTGCTGCACAAGTATTGCCCTACAAGATCCAACTGCTAGAGTCATAAAGATCTGCTGCACATGTATTGCCCTACAAGATCCAACTGCTAGAGTCATAAAGATCTGCTGCACAAGTATTGCCCTACAAGATCCAACTGCTAGAGTCATAAAGATCTGCTGCACAAGTATTGCCCTACAAGATCCAACTGCTAGAGTCATAAAGATCTGCTGCACATGTATTGCCCTACAAGATCCAACTGCTAGAGTCATAAAGATCTGCTGCACATGTATTGTCCTATAAGATCCAACTGCTAGAGTCATAAAGATCAGCTGCACAAGTATTGTCCTATAAGATCATGCTAGAGTTGTACATGTAGATTTTATAAAAGAATACTTGTGCAGCAGATCTTTATGACTCTAGCCGTTAGATCTTGTATCCCCATATGCAGTACTCTGTATCACAAGACAACACCACAAGAAGCTGCTCATTAGTGAGAAACAGCCAGAGACTTCCCTTCCCGTTGGTTTCCACCACAGAATACAAACAGCAGAAACATCAAGCAGAGAAAAAGTGGCATTTTTTAAATCAGATAAAATGTTTATTTTTAGTTACAAGTTTCTGTATAATACAGCAAGCTGATATCTAATTGTATAAGTGCCAGTTGTACAAATCATCTGCTGCTCAGCACCAAAGGCCTCTGCTCTGAGGCTGCTAAATTCATTTCTCAGCACTTAAACTAACAAACCATAATAGCAGCTTCGCTGTGTGCAAAAGTACCAATAATCGCACAATGATGCACTAAAGAATCTGATGCAAATTGGTAACAAGCTGAGGAGAGTCTGATCCGTCCTGGAACTCACGGTTTTACTATCATAAATACAGGACAGGCGTGTAGCAAACGGCCGGCTATGCACAACCTAATGGCCAAAATCCCTGTCAGTGAGAAAAGCACAATTACTGTTAACTGTACCCTGATATATCCCCCAAACACTGCAGCTACTGGTAACTCTACCTGATATATCCCCCAAACACTGCAGCTACTGGTAACTCTACCTGATATATCCCCCAAACACTGCAGCTACTGGTAACTCTACCTGATATATCCCCCAAACACTGCAGCTACTGGTAACTCTACCTGATATATCCCCCAAACACTGCAGCTACTGGTAACTCTACCTGATATATCCCCCAAACACTGCAGCTACTGGTAACTCTACCTGATATATCCCCCAAACACTGCAGCTACTGGTAACTATACCTGATATATCCCCCAAACACTGCAGCTACTGGTAACTATACCTGATATATCCCACAAACACTGCAGCTACTGGTAACTCTACCTGATATATCCCCAAACACTGCAGCTACTGGTAACTATACCTGATATATCCCCCAAACACTGCAGCTACTGGTAACTCTACCTGATATATCCCCCAAATAATGCAGCTACTGGTAACTATACCTGATATATCCCCCAAATACTGCAGCTACTGGTAACTATACCTGATATATCCCACAAACACTGCAGCTACTGGTAACTATACCTGATATATCCCCCAAACACTGCAGCTACTGGTAACTCTACCTGATATATCCCCCAAACACTGCAGCTACTGGTAACTATACCTGATATATCCCCCAAACACTGCAGCTACTGGTAACTATACCTGATATATCCCCCAAACACTGCAGCTACTGGTAACTCTACCTGATATATCCCCCAAACACTGCAGCTACTGGTAACTATACCTGATATATCCCCAAATACTGCAGCTACTGGTAACTATACCTGATATATCCCCCAAATAATGCAGCTACTGGTAACTATACCTGATATATCCCCCAAACACTGCAGCTACTGGTAACTCTACCTGATATATCCCCCAAATACTGCAGCTATTGGTAACTATACCTGATATATCCCCCAAACACTGCAGCTACTGGTAACTCTACCTGATATATCCCCCAAACACTGCAGCTACTGGTAACTCTACCTGATATATCCCCCAAATAATGCAGCTACTGGTAACTATACCTGATATATCCCCCAAACACTGCAGCTACTGGTAACTCTACCTGATATATCCCCCAAACACTGCAGCTACTGGTAACTATACCTGATATATCCCACAAACACTGCAGCTACTGGTAACTATACCTGATATATCCCCCAAACACTGCATCTACTGGTAACTATATCTGATATATCCCCCAAATAATGCAGCTACTGGTAACTATACCTGATATATCCCCCAAACACTGCAGCTACTAGTAACTATATCTGATATATCCCCCAAATAATGCAGCTACTGGTAACTATACCTGATATATCCCCCAAATAATGCAGCTACTGGTGGTAACTATACCTGATATATCCCCCAAATAATGCAGCTACTGGTAACTATACCTGATATATCCCACAAACACTGCAGCTACTGGTAACTATACCTGATATATCCCCCAAATAATGCAGCTACTGGTAACTATACCTGATATATCCCCCAAATACTGTAGCTACTGGTAACTCTACCTGATATATCCCCAAATACTGCAGCTACTGGTAACTATACCTGATATATCCCCCAAACACTGCATCTACTGGTAACTATACCTGATATATCCCCCAAACACTGCAGCTACTGGTAACTATACCTGATATATCCCCCCAAATACTGCAGCTACTGGTAACTCTACCTGATATATCCCCCAAACACTGCCGCTACTGGTAACTATACCTGATATATCCCCCCAAATACTGCAGCTACTGGTAACTCTACCTGATATATCCCCCAAACACTGCAGCTACTGGTAACTCTACCTGATATATCCCCCAAATAATGCAGCTACTGGTAACTATACCTGATATATCCCCCAAACACTGCATCTACTGGTAACTATACCTGATATATCCCCAAATACTGCAGCTACTGGTAACTATATCTGATATATCCCCCAAATACTGCAGCTACTGGTAACTCTACCTGATATATCCCCCAAATACTGCAGCTACTGGTAACTATACCTGATATATCCCCAAATACTGCAGCTACTGGTAACTATACCTGATATATCCCCCAAACACTGCAGCTACTGGTAACTATACCTGATATATCCCCCAAATACTGCAGCTACTGGTAACTCTACCTGATATATCCCCCAAATAATGCAGCTACTGGTAACTATACCTGATATATCCCCTAAATACTGCAGCTACTGGTAACTATACCTGATATATCCCCAAACACTGCAGCTACTGGTAACTATACCTGATATATCCCCCAAACACTGCAGCTACTGGTAACTATACCTGATATATCCCCCAAATACTGCAGCTACTGGTAACTATACCTGATATATCCCCCAAACACTGCAGCTACTGGTAACTATACCTGATATATCCCCCAAACACTGCAGCTACTGGTAACTATACCTGATATATCCCCCAAACACTGCAGCTACTGGTAACTATACCTGATATATCCCCCAAACACTGCAGCTACTGGTAACTATACCTGATATATCCCCAAATACTGCAGCTACTGGTAACTATACCTGATATATCCCCCAAACACTGCAGCTACTAGTAACTATACCTGATATATCCCCCAAATAATGCAGCTACTGGTAACTATACCTGATATATCCCCCAAACACTGCAGCTACTGGTAACTCTACCTGATATATCCCCCAAATACTGCAGCTACTGGTAACTATACCTGATATATCCCCCAAATAATGCAGCTACTGGTAACTATACCTGATATATCCCCCAAATACTGCAGCTACTGGTAACTCTACCTGATATATCCCCCAAATAATGCAGCTACTGGTAACTCTACCTGATATATCCCCCAAATAATGCAGCTACTGGTAACTATACCTGATATATCCCCCAAATACTGCAGCTACTGGTAACTATATCTGATATATCCCCCAAATACTGCAGCTACTGGTAACTCTACCTGATATATCCCCCAAATACTGCAGCTACTGGTAACTATATCTGATATATCCCCCAAACACTGCAGCTACTGGTAACTATACCTGATATATCCCCCAAACACTGCAGCTACTGGTAACTCTACCTGATATATCCCCCAAACACTGCAGCTACTGGTAACTATACCTGATATATCCCCCAAACACTGCAGCTACTGGTAACTCTACCTGATATATCCCCCAAATAATGCAGCTACTGGTAACTATACCTGATATATCCCCCAAACACTGCAGCTACTGGTAACTATATCTGATATATCCCCCAAACACTGCAGCTACTGGTAACTATACCTGATATATCCCCCAAATACTGCAGCTACTGGTAACTCTACCTGATATATCCCCCAAACACTGCAGCTACTGGTAACTATACCTGATATATCCCCCAAACACTGCAGCTACTGGTAACTATACCTGATATATCCCCCAAACACTGCAGCTACTGGTAACTCTACCTGATATATCCCCCAAACACTGCAGCTACTGGTAACTATACCTGATATATCCCCCAAATACTGCAGCTACTGGTAACTATACCTGATATATCCCCCAAACACTGCAGCTACTGGTAACTATATCTGATATATCCCCCAAACACTGCAGCTACTGGTAACTATACCTGATATATCCCCCAAATACTGCAGCTACTGGTAACTATACCTGATATATCCCCCAAACACTGCAGCTACTGGTAACTATACCTGATATATCCCCCAAATAGTGCAGCTACTGGTAACTCTACCTGATATATCCCCCAAATACTGCAGCTACTGGTAACTCTACCTGATATATCCCCCAAACACTGCATCTACTGGTAACTATATCTGATATATCCCCCAAATAATGCAGCTACTGGTAACTATATCTGATATATCCCCCAAACACTGCAGCTACTGGTAACTATACCTGATATATCCCCCAAACACTGCAGCTACTGGTAACTCTACCTGATATATCCCCCAAACACTGCAGCTACTGGTAACTATACCTGATATATCCCCCAAATACTGCAGCTACTGGTAACTATACCTGATATATCCCCCAAATACTGCAGCTACTGGTAACTATACCTGATATATCCCCCAAATACTGCAGCTACTGGTAACTCTACCTGATATATCCCCCAAACACTGCAGCTACTGGTAACTATACCTGATATATCCCCCAAATACTGCAGCTACTGGTAACTATACCTGATATATCCCCCAAATACTGCAGCTACTGGTAACTATACCTGATATATCCCCAAATACTGCAGCTACTGGTAACTATACCTGATATATCCCCCAAACACTGCAGCTACTGGTAACTCTACCTGATATATCCCCCAAATACTGCAGCTACTGGTAACTATACCTGATATATCCCCCAAACACTGCAGCTACTGGTAACTATATCTGATATATCCCCCAAACACTGCAGCTACTGGTAACTATACCTGATATATCCCCCAAATACTGCAGCTACTGGTAACTATACCTGATATATCCCCCAAACACTGCAGCTACTGGTAACTATATCTGATATATCCCCCAAATAATGCAGCTACTGGTAACTATACCTGATATATCCCCCAAATACTGCAGCTACTGGTAACTATACCTGATATATCCCCCAAACACTGCAGCTACTGGTAACTATACCTGATATATCCCCCAAATACTGCAGCTACTGGTAACTATACCTGATATACCCCCCAAACACTGCAGCTACTGGTAACTATACCTGATATATCCCCCAAATACTGCAGCTACTATTAACTATACCTGATATATCCCCCAAATACTGCAGCTACTGGTAACTATACCTGATATATCCCCCAAACACTGCAGCTACTGGTAACTATATCTGATATATCCCCCAAATACTGCAGCTACTGGTAACTATACCTGATATATCCCCCAAATACTGCAGCTACTGGTAACTATACCTGATATATCCCCCAAATACTGCAGCTATTGGTAACTATACCTGATATATCCCCCAAATACTGCAGCTATTGGTAACTATACCTGATATATCCCCCAAATACTGCAGCTATTGGTAACTATACCTGATATATCCCCCAAATACTGCAGCTACTGGTAACTCTACCTGATATATCCCCCAAACACTGCAGCTACTGGTAACTATACCTGATATATCCCCCAAATACTGCAGCTACTGGTAACTATACCTGATATATCCCCAAACACTGCAGCTACTGGTAACTATACCTGATATATCCCCCAAACACTGCAGCTACTGGTAACTCTACCTGATATATCCCCCAAACACTGCAGCTACTGGTAACTCTACCTGATATATCCCCCAAATACTGCAGCTACTGGTAACTATACCTGATATATCCCCCAAATACTGCAGCTACTGGTAACTATACCTGATATATCCCCCAAACACTGCAGCTACTGGTAACTATACCTGATATATCCCCCAAACACTGCAGCTACTGGTAACTATACCTGATATATCCCCCAAACACTGCAGCTACTGGTAACTATACCTGATATATCCCCCAAACACTGCAGCTACTGGTAACTATACCTGATATATCCCCCAAACACTGCAGCTACTGGTAACTCTACCTGATATATCCCCCAAATAATGCAGCTACTGGTAACTATACCTGATATATCCCCCAAACACTGCAGCTACTGGTAACTCTACCTGATATATCCCCCAAATAATGCAGCTACTGGTAACTATACCTGATATATCCCCCAAACACTGCAGCTACTGGTAACTCTACCTGATATATCCCCCAAATAATGCAGCTACTGGTAACTATACCTGATATATCCCCCAAACACTGCAGCTACTGGTAACTATACCTGATATATCCCCCAAACACTGCAGCTACTGGTAACTATACCTGATATATCCCCAAATACTGCAGCTACTGGTAACTCTACCTGATATATCCCCCAAACACTGCAGCTACTGGTAACTATACCTGATATATCCCCCAAACACTGCAGCTACTGGTAACTATACCTGATATATCCCCCAAACACTGCAGCTACTGGTAACTATACCTGATATATCCCCCAAACACTGCAGCTACTGGTAACTATACCTGATATATCCCCCAAATACTGCAGCTACTGGTAACTCTACCTGATATATCCCCCAAACACTGCAGCTACTGGTAACTATACCTGATATATCCCCCAAATACTGCAGCTACTGGTAACTCTACCTGATATATCCCCCAAACACTGCAGCTACTGGTAACTATACCTGATATATCCCCCAAACACTGCAGCTACTGGTAACTATACCTGATATATCCCCCAAACACTGCAGCTACTGGTAACTATACCTGATATATCCCCAAATACTGCAGCTACTGGTAACTATACCTGATATATCCCCAAATACTGCAGCTACTGGTAACTATACCTGATATATCCCCCAAATACTGCAGCTATTGGTAACTCTACCTGATATATCCCCCAAATACTGCAGCTACTGGTAACTATACCTGATATATCCCCAAACACTGCAGCTACTGGTAACTATACCTGATATATCCCCCAAACACTGCAGCTACTGGTAACTCTACCTGATATATCCCCCAAATACTGCAGCTACTGGTAACTATACCTGATATATCCCCCAAATACTGCAGCTACTGGTAACTCTACCTGATATATCCCCAAACACTGCAGCTACTGGTAACTATACCTGATATATCCCCCAAACACTGCAGCTACTGGTAACTCTACCTGATATATCCCCCAAACACTGCAGCTACTGGTAACTCTACCTGATATATCCCCCAAATAATGCAGCTACTGGTAACTCTACCTGATATATCCCCCAAATAATGCAGCTACTGGTAACTATACCTGATATATCCCCAAACACTGCAGCTACTGGTAACTATACCTGATATATCCCCCAAATACTGCAGCTATTGGTAACTCTACCTGATATATCCCCCAAATAATGCAGCTACTGGTAACTATACCTGATATATCCCCCAAACACTGCATCTACTGGTAACTATACCTGATATATCCCCCAAACACTGCAGCTACTGGTAACTATACCTGATATATCCCCCCAAATACTGCAGCTACTGGTAACTCTACCTGATATATCCCCCAAACACTGCCGCTACTGGTAACTATACCTGATATATCCCCCCAAATACTGCAGCTACTGGTAACTATACCTGATATATCCCCCAAACACTGCCGCTACTGGTAACTATACCTGATATATCCCCAAACACTGCAGCTACTGGTAACTCTACCTGATATATCCCCCAAACACTGCAGCTACTGGTAACTATACCTGATATATCCCCCAAATACTGCAGCTACTGGTAACTATACCTGATATATCCCCCAAACACTGCAGCTACTGGTAACTCTACCTGATATATCCCCCAAATACTGCAGCTACTGGTAACTATACCTGATATATCCCCCAAATACTGCAGCTACTGGTAACTATACCTGATATATCCCCCAAACACTGCAGCTACTGGTAACTATACCTGATATATCCCCCAAATAGTGCAGCTACTGGTAACTCTACCTGATATATCCCCCAAACACTGCAGCTACTGGTAACTATATCTGATATATCCCCCAAACACTGCAGCTACTGGTAACTCTACCTGATATATCCCCCAAACACTGCATCTACTGGTAACTATACCTGATATATCCCCCAAACACTGCAGCTACTGGTAACTCTACCTGATATATCCCCCAAACACTGCAGCTACTGGTAACTATACCTGATATATCCCCCAAATACTGCAGCTACTGGTAACTATATCTGATATATCCCCCAAACACTGCAGCTACTGGTAACTATATCTGATATATCCCCCAAATACTGCAGCTATTGGTAACTATATCTGATATATCCCCCAAATACTGCAGCTATTGGTAACTATACCTGATATATCCCCCAAACACTGCAGCTATTGGTAACTATACCTGATATATCCCCCAAACACTGCAGCTACTGGTAACTATACCTGATATATCCCCCAAACACTGCAGCTACTGGTAACTATACCTGATATATCCCCCAAACACTGCAGCTACTGGTAACTATACCTGATATATCCCCCAAACACTGCAGCTACTGGTAACTATACCTGATATATCCCCCAAATACTGCAGCTATTGGTAACTATACCTGATATATCCCCCAAATACTGCAGCTACTGGTAACTATACCTGATATATCCCCCAAACACTGCAGCTATTGGTAACTATACCTGATATATCCCCCAAACACTGCAGCTACTGGTAACTATACCTGATATATCCCCCAAATACTGCATCTACTGGTAACTATACCTGATAAATCCCCCAAATACTGCATCTACTGGTAACTATACCTGATAAATCCCCCCAAACACTGCAGCTACTGGTAACTATACCTGATATATCCCCCAAACACTGCAGCTACTGGTAACTATACCTGATATATCCCCCAAATACTGCAGCTATTGGTAACTATACCTGATATATCCCCCAAATACTGCAGCTATTGGTAACAATACCTGATATATCCCCCAAACACTGCAGCTACTGGTAACTATACCTGATATATCCCCCAAATACTGCAGCTATTGGTAACTATACCTGATATATCCCCCAAATACTGCAGCTACTGGTAACTATACCTGATATATCCCCCAAACACTGCAGCTATTGGTAACTATACCTGATATATCCCCCAAACACTGCAGCTACTGGTAACTATACCTGATATATCCCCCAAATACTGCATCTACTGGTAACTATACCTGATAAATCCCCCAAATACTGCATCTACTGGTAACTATACCTGATAAATCCCCCCAAATACTGCAGCTACTGGTAACTATACCTGATATATCCCCCAAACACTGCAGCTACTGGTAACTATACCTGATATATCCCCCAAACACTGCAGCTACTGGTAACTATACCTGATATATCCCCCAAACAGTGCAGCTACTGGTAACTATACCTGATATATCCCCCAAACACTGCAGCTACTGGTAACTATACCTGATATATCCCCCAAACACTGCAGCTACTGGTAACTATACCTGATATATCCCCCAAATACTGCAGCTATTGGTAACTATACCTGATATATCCCCCAAATACTGCAGCTATTGGTAACAATACCTGATATATCCCCCAAATACTGCAGCTATTGGTAACTATACCTGATATATCCCCCAAACACTGCAGCTACTGGTAACTATACCTGATATATCCCCCAAACACTGCAGCTACTGGTAACTATACCTGATATATCCCCCAAACACTGCAGCTACTGGTAACTATACCTGATATATCCCCCAAACACTGCAGCTACTGGTAACTATACCTGATATATCCCCCAAATACTGCAGCTACTGGTAACTATACCTGATATATCCCCCAAATACTGCAGCTACTGGTAACTATACCTGATATATCCCCCAAACACTGCAGCTATTGGTAACTATACCTGATATATCCCCCAAACACTGCAGCTACTGGTAACTATACCTGATATATCCCCCAAATACTGCAGCTACTGGTAACTATACCTGATATATCCCCCAAATACTGCATCTACTGGTAACTATACCTGATAAATCCCCCCAAATACTGCAGCTACTGGTAACTCTACCTGATAAATCCCCAAATACTGCAGCTACTGGTAACTATACCTGATATATCCCCCAAACACTGCAGCTACTGGTAACTATACCTGATATATCCCCCAAACACTGCAGCTACTGGTAACTATACCTGATATATCCCCCAAATACTGCAGCTACTGGTAACTATACCTGATATATCCCCCAAACACGGCAGCTACTGGTAACTATACCTGATATATCCCCCAAACACTGCAGCTACTGGTAACTCTACCTGATATATCCCCCAAACACTGCAGCTACTGGTAACTATACCTGATATATCCCACAAACACTGCAGCTACTGGTAACTATACCTGATATATCCCCCAAACACTGCAGCTACTGGTAACTATACCTGATATATCCCCCAAATAATGCAGCTACTGGTAACTATATCTGATATATCCCCCAAACACTGCAGCTACTGGTAACTATATCTGATATATCACCCAAACACTGCAGCTACTGGTAACTATACCTGATATATCCCCCAAATAATGCAGCTACTGGTAACTATATCTGATATATCCCCCAAACACTGCAGCTACTAGTAACTATATCTGATATATCACCCAAACACTGCAGCTACTGGTAACTATACCTGATATATCCCCCAAACACTGCAGCTACTGGTAACTATACCTGATATATCCCCCAAATACTGCAGCTACTATTAACTATACCTGATATATCCCCAAACACTGCAGCTACTTGTAACTATACCTGATATATCCCCCAAACACTGCATCTACTGGTAACTATATCTGATATATCCCCCAAATAATGCAGCTACTGGTAACTATACCTGATATATCCCCCAAACACTGCAGCTACTGGTAACTATACCTGATATACCCCCCAAACACTGCAGCTACTGGTAACTATACCTGATATATCCCCCAAATACTGCAGCTACTGGTAACTATACCTGATATATCCCCCAAACACTGCATCTACTGGTAACTATACCTGATATATCCCCAAACACTGCAGCTACTGGTAACTATACCTGATATATCCCCCAAACACTGCATCTACTGGTAACTATATCTGATATATCCCCCAAATAATGCAGCTACTGGTAACTATACCTGATATATCCCCCAAACACTGCAGCTACTGGTAACTATACCTGATATACCCCCCAAACACTGCAGCTACTGGTAACTATACCTGATATACCCCCCAAACACTGCATCTACTGGTAACTATACCTGATATATCCCCAAACACTGCATCTACTGGTAACTCTACCTGATATATCCCCCCAAATACTGCAGCTACTGGTAACTCTACCTGATATATCCCCCAAACACTGCCGCTACTGGTAACTATACCTGATATATTCCCTAAATACAGCAGCTACTGGTAACTCTACCTGATATATCCCCCCAAATAATGCAGCTACTGGTAACTATATCTGATGTATCCCCCAAATACTGCAGCTACTGGTAACTATATCTGATATATCCCCCTAAATACTGCAGCTACTGGTAAATCTACCTGATATATCCCCCAAATACTGCAGCTACTGGTAACTATACCTGATATACCCCCCCAAATACTGCAGCTACTGGTAACTATACCTGATATACCCCCCCAAATACTGCAGCTACTGGTAACTATACCTGATATATCCCACAAACACTGCAGCTACTGGTAACTATACCTGATATATCCCACAAACACTGCAGCTACTGGTAACTATACCTGATATATCCCCCAAATAATGCAGCTACTGGTAACTATATCTGATATATCCCCCAAACACTGCAGCTACTGGTAACTATATCTGATATATCACCCAAACACTGCAGCTACTGGTAACTATACCTGATATATCCCCCAAATAATGCAGCTACTGGTAACTATATCTGATATATCCCCCAAACACTGCAGCTACTAGTAACTATATCTGATATATCACCCAAACACTGCAGCTACTGGTAACTATACCTGATATATCCCCCAAACACTGCAGCTACTGGTAACTATACCTGATATATCCCCCAAATACTGCAGCTACTATTAACTATACCTGATATATCCCCAAACACTGCAGCTACTTGTAACTATACCTGATATATCCCCCAAACACTGCATCTACTGGTAACTATATCTGATATATCCCCCAAATAATGCAGCTACTGGTAACTATACCTGATATATCCCCCAAACACTGCAGCTACTGGTAACTATACCTGATATACCCCCCAAACACTGCAGCTACTGGTAACTATACCTGATATATCCCCCAAATACTGCAGCTACTGGTAACTATACCTGATATATCCCCCAAACACTGCATCTACTGGTAACTATACCTGATATATCCCCAAACACTGCAGCTACTGGTAACTATACCTGATATATCCCCCAAACACTGCATCTACTGGTAACTATATCTGATATATCCCCCAAATAATGCAGCTACTGGTAACTATACCTGATATATCCCCCAAACACTGCAGCTACTGGTAACTATACCTGATATACCCCCCAAACACTGCAGCTACTGGTAACTATACCTGATATATCCCCCAAACACTGCAGCTACTGGTAACTATACCTGATATATCCCCCAAACACTGCAGCTACTGGTGGTAACTATACCTGATATATCCCCCAAACACTGCAGCTACTGGTAACTATACCTGATATATCCCCCACACACTGCAGCTACTGGTAACTATACCTGATATATCCCCCAAACACTGCAGCTACTGGTAACTATACCTGATATATCCCCCAAATACTGCAGCTACTGGTAACTCTACCTGATATATCCCCCAAACACTGCAGCTACTAGTAACTATACCTGATATATCCCCCAAACACTGCAGCTACTAGTAACTATACCTGATATATCCCCCAAACACTGCAGCTACTGGTAACTATACCTGATATATCCCCCAAACACTGCATCTACTGGTAACTATACCTGATATATCCCCAAACACTGCATCTACTGGTAACTCTACCTGATATATCCCCCCAAATACTGCAGCTACTGGTAACTCTACCTGATATATCCCCCAAACACTGCCGCTACTGGTAACTATACCTGATATATTCCCTAAATACAGCAGCTACTGGTAACTCTACCTGATATATCCCCCCAAATAATGCAGCTACTGGTAACTATATCTGATGTATCCCCCAAATACTGCAGCTACTGGTAACTATATCTGATATATCCCCCTAAATACTGCAGCTACTGGTAAATCTACCTGATATATCCCCCAAATACTGCAGCTACTGGTAACTATACCTGATATATCCCCCAAATACTGCAGCTGCTGGTAACTATACCTGATATATCCCCCAAATACTGCAGCTACTGGTAACTCTACCTGATATATCCCCCCAAACACTGCAGCTACTTGTAACTATACCTGATATATCCCCTAAATACTGCAGCTACTAGTAACTATACCTGATATATCCCCCCAAATACTGCAGCTACTGGTAACTATATCTGATATATCCCCCCAAATACTGCAGCTACTGGTAACTATATCTGATATACCCCCCCAAATACTGCAGCTACTGGTAACTATACCTGATATATCCCCCAAATACTGCAGCTACTAGTAACTATACCTGATATATCCCCCCAAATACTGCAGCTACTGGTAACTATACCAGTGACGTGCGGTGACGTCAGAGGCTGGTGAGGCAGTGGCTAGGATATGCTTCATTCTTTAGATATCCATTGTTGAAGAAATAGCAATGCACATGGGTGAGCCAATCACCTGAGGTATCTATGTGCAGCCACCAATCAGCAGCTACTGAGCATATTTTGATATGATTTTCAAAGGATATCAAAAGAATGAAGAAAATTAGATAATAGATGTAAAATGGAAAGTTATTTAAAATTGCATGCTCTTTCTAAACCATGAAAGAAAACATATGGGTTTCATGTCCCTTTAAATGGTGTCTTGGAAAACTGGTCAACTTAGTAAACATCTGATTTTAGTCTAAAGGATTGTAACAGAAACTCTTGCCAGATAACAAAATGCTTGCTCTGATTATGAGATCTAGAAATCCAGGCCCAATAAAATATGTTTAAAACCTACTTTTTACTTTAATGCTGCAAATTATGCTTATAGATTCTTTCATTATTCAGTAAATATAAAAATGTCTTGATCCAGTTGCGGCTGGTGAAATTTAAAGATGGTGGGGCGCTTGACCCCACCCCTTTTTTTTTTTTTTTCAATTTTTTATTGATTTTTCAAAAATAAATACAAAAATAATAAAGAAAATAAATGAAAAGAGAGAGAAAGTTCTCAATAACATAATTACACATAGAAAATTCTATACAATAATAATGTTCCGATAAAAAAAACTTATATTCTCATCACATGTATATATAAATACCTATGTTAATACCTTATAGTATTACACAACAAATAAACTTTAGATCTCACCACAGGCTTTACACTTTAATCCTATAAATTATCTCGCTTTTTATATCATTATTGGGGCAATAGCAGACACCGCTAAGCAAAAAGAGAAAAAAAAAAAAGAGAAAAAAAAGGGTAATGGGGGAGGTTCCCCTCCCCTCTCTCCCTCTCTCCCCTCCCACTCCCCACCGGCTCCCTGTAAAAAATTCTCAGATTTATTTAAACTTGACATAAGCATAAGATTGGATCTATATTGCCCTTTCCTCCTTTAGCCATATCAGAAATCAGTACCATGCAGTTGGGAAAACATTTGACAAAATCAATGTTTCAAAAAATTCTGTTCTGCGGAAGCTGCGAATGAGGGAGAATTGAATGTTCTGCGGGTAGGATAGAATAACTCTTAACCATTTCAGGAAGAAATCTTTAATCTTTTTCTCATCTAGAGAGGATATATTCATTTGTTCAAAGATTATCTGAGTATATATAGAATTTATAAAACACACCAGTGTAGGGGCTTTTTTATTCTTCCAGTTTTTTAATATTAGATTGCGACCAAGCATAAATGTAGTATTAATAAGGTTAACATTGGCTCTATCCTCCTCTACATTATAAAGAAAAAAGATATGTTTAGATTTAATTTTTAATCTGATATCCAAAACCTTATTGAGCCAGAATTCCACTTTTCTCCAAAACTGAATTATTTTAGGGCAGTTCCAAAAACAGTGAATTTTATCTGCACACGTATTGTTACATCTTGGACATTATTTACAGAGTCCGTGTACCATCTAGATATTTTCCAGGGTGTAAGATAAGCATTGTCAAGTAATTTTACATGCGATTCTTTCAAGACTGTACAGATGATCGCTCCCTGCACCCATTTACAGCTTGCATTCAATGGTTCTAGTGAAATGCCCTTGAAATAAGGATTCCATTTCTGAACTAAATTATTACTTAGTAGTTCACCCTGCTTCGCCAACATGATTTTATATAATAGGGCTATACTATATTTGCCTGCCTTATAGCTCGTTATATATTTTTCAATTTCCCCCCATCCATCCATATCTAAGTTTGATTTTTTAACTTCCGTTATAAAGTGTCTAACCTACAAATATGCAAAAAAAAATCTTATAAGGGAGACAAAATTCGGCAGCAATGTCCTCAAAGCTTCTTATTTGAGACATGTTGTTTAAAAATTGATATACATATAGCAAGCCTTTTTGCATCCAATTCTTATAGATTTCATAAGATAAACCAGGGATAAATTTTGGATTACCTCGTATCGGCAGAAATGGAGAGAGCTCAAAATTAATTTTAAACATTATATTAAGTTTTTGCCATGCTTCAATAGTATTGAATATTATCTTCATATTTTTAATATGATTTGGCAATTGTGATATCGGGCAATGCAACACAGCTTTCAATGAAAATGGGGCAAACAAATGTTCCTCCATTAGCAGAAGTGTGAGATGATTGGCTTCCGTTAGCCAGTCAAAAGCAAAACGGGCTAGTGTAGCAATATTATATTTTTTAATATCTGGAAAAGATAGGCCTCCTTCTTCTAGTCTAGATGTTAATTTTGCTATAGATAGCATATGTCTCTTATTGTTCCATAGGAATTTAGCACACTATCTATTAAACCTTTTATTATCTTGACTCAGTATAAACAATGGGATATTTTGCATAATATACATCAATTGTGGGAATAGAATAGTTTTGATGATCATTACTTTGGCAGAAAGGGAGATTAGGAAGGTGCTCCAACGTTGCAGTTTCTCTGTTGATTTTTTAAAAAAGGCAGCATAATTTAATCTATACCATTGGTTTGGATCAGCGTGGAAATATATTCCTAAATATTTAATAGTAGAAGACTCTGAAAAGGGGTGTTCTTGTATACTTTTTTTATTTTTGTGTATCCATAAGATTTCAGATTTATTGACATTGATTTTGTAGCCCGAAAAGGAGCTGAACATATCAATAATATTTAAGGCCTGAGGTATATTCTGCTTTGTATTTTTAACAAATAGTAACAGGTCATCTGCATATAAGGATAATACTAAATTTTGTTCCCCAAATCTAATACCTTGTAGCTCTTCACGTAAAAATATAGCAAGTGGTTCTATGGCAACATTAAAAAGTAGCGGGGAGAGTGGGCATTCCTGCCTCGTCCCCCTGTATAGTGTTAAATTTGCAGTGTGGCTACCGTTTATTAATATGTTAGACCTCGGATAATCATATATAATTTGGATAAATTGTAGAAAATGCCCTGAAAAGCCAAAATGAGTTAGTACCAAGAACAAGTGGTCCCACACTACGGCGTTGAACGCCTTTTCAGCGTCGATTGTAATTAAAGCGAAGTCCTGTTTAATTGTTGACTTTTGACAAAGTTTATTCCAAAAGTATTCTATTACTAAGGCTACTTTCCGGATATTTTTAGTTGAAGATCTTTGATACATAAAGCCCGACTGGTCGGGGTGTATAATGGGGTTTAGGCATAATTTCAATCGATTGAGTTAATAACTTATAATCTGCATTAAGCAGTGAGATAGGTCTGTATGACTTAGGATCTAATGGGCATTTCCCTTTTTTCAATATCAGTGATATAATAGACTCAGAGAAATATTTTGACATGTTTTGCCCGTCAATATAATAACCATTGAACAATTGTACTAAGACATCTACTAACTCTAATCTAAGTATTTTGTACATTTCAACAGGTATCTGGTCCGGACCAGGGGCTTTATTAGATTTGGCAATGTTTATGGCCTCCAAGACTTCCTCTCTAGTTATTGGCCTATTTAAATCATTAACCGATTCTTGTGCTAACTTAGGGAGCGTGATTTTATGCCAGAAGTTATTTTTATTATCAGTATTAATTTCTCTAGCCGAGTATAACTTTTGGTAATATTCTAGGAAAACACTTTTGATTTTGGACAGTTCAGTGACTCTATCTGTCCCGTCATAAATGGCTTCTATTACATTAGTCTTTTTCCTTGCTTTGTCCAGTCTGGATAGGAATTTAGCCGACTTCCCGTATTGACCCTTATATTTAGCGCTTAGCTTTAATTCTTCCCAGGCAACCTTATGTTTAATAAAAATATCCCTTTCTGTTTTAGCTGTTTCGTATTTATCCCTTAATCTCCTAGAAGGGTTGTTAATATATTTACAAAATGCATTCTGAACTTGTTTAGATAACTGAGTTTCCCTCATCTGTAACTTCTTTTTTTTTTTAAATCATATATGCTTTGATGTCTCCTCTTAAGCAAGCCTTAGCGGCTTCCCAGAATATTTCAGTTTTGTCTCTATACGATCTGTTTAAATGCGCAAATTCTCTCCATTTATATTTTAACCAGTTGCTAAATTCAAGATTATTTGTTAAAAATTTTGGGAAGAAAAAATTATTCCTTTCATTTCTCTGGGTAGGCTGTAAATATAAGTCTAGCGAAATAATTGCATGGTCAGAGATCAAAATATCAAATATCTTTGCTTTAACATCTGATTTAATCAGTGAACTGGATAATAAGAAAAGGTCTATTCGCGATAAAGAGCCATATGCTTTCGAGTCACAGGTGAAGGACCTCAAATCTGGGTATTGTAAACGCCAAATGTCATGGAGTTTCAAATTTTTACATATTTGTTTAAATATTTTTGCCTTCTGTTTGGAAAAGGCTGAGTCCCTAGGACTAAGTTTATCCAAAGTTTCTGTCGGTGTTAAATTAAAATCATCCGCTAAAATTATATTTTGACCCAGAAAATTGGTTAACATAATGACTATATTATTCCAAAAAGTGGGGTCTGTTTTATTAGGGCCATACACGTTACAGATCGCCGTCTACCTGTATCTCCAGGACTACCCATCTCTCGTGGGGATCTAGGGTTATTTTTATAATATTATATGATCATTTTTTACTTCCTTCTAGAACAGGGGGTGGCCATCACCTCTCCAACCCATTTACTCTTGAGTTTAACAACTTCCTCCTGCTTTAAATGTGTTTCTTGTAATAAAGCTATATCAGGATTATGTTTACCCAACTGTCTAATTATAGTTTTCCTCTTGATTGGAGAGGTGATACCACCCACGTTCCAAGAAAGCAATGTAATATTTCCCTTCATCCGTAAATTATATCATGTGCAGCTTAAGGGGGGTAGGGGGAGAGAGAGACAGCCAGGGGGGGGGGAGAAAAAAACAAAACAGAATTTATGCTTACCTGATAAATTACTTTCTCTTGTGATGTATCGAGTCCACGGATTCATCCTTTACTTGTGGGATATTCTCCTTCCCAACAGGAAGTGGCAAAGAGAGCACACAGCAGAGCTGTCCATATAGCTCCCCCTCTAGCTCCACCCCCCAGTCATTCGACCGAAGGTTAGGAAGAAAAAGGAGAAACCATAGGGTGCAGTGGTGACTGTAGTTTAAACAAAAAAATCTACCTGACTTAATAGCCAGGGCGGGCCGTGGACTGGATACACCACAAGAGAAAGTAATTTATCAGGTAAGCATAAATTCTGTTTTCTCTTGTAAGATGTATCGAGTCCACGGATTCATCCTTTACTTGTGGGATACCAATACCAAAGCTTTAGGACATGGATGAAGGGAGGGAACAAGACAGGTACCTTAAACGGAAGGCACCACTGCTTGTAAAATCTTTCTCCCAAAAATAGCCTCTGAAGAAGCAAAAGTATCGAATTTGTAAAATTTGGAAAAAGTATGCAGAGAAGACCAAGTCGCTGCCTTATAAATCTGTTCAACAGAAGCCTCATTTTTAAAAGCCCATGTGGAAGCCACTGCTCTGGTAGAATGAGCAGTAATTGTTTCGGGAGGCTGCTGGCCAGCAGTCTCATAGGCCAAACGGATGATACTTTTCAGCCAAAAGGAAAGAGAGGTAGCAGTTGCCTTCTGACCTCTCCTCTTACCAGAATAGATAACAAACAATGAAGGTGTTTGTCTGAAATCCTTAGTTGCTTGTAAATAAAACTTTAAAGCACGAACCACATCAAGATTGTGTAACAGACGTTCCTTCTTCGAAGGAGGATTAGGACACAGAGAAGGAACAACAATTTCCTGGTTAATATTCTTATTAGACACAACTTTTCTTGCTTGTAAAAAATAACAACTACAATTCTAACACCACATTCACTTTACCCTTCCGATTGCTTATAGCCGGCAAAGAGAATGACTGGGGGGTGGAGCTAGAGGGGGAGCTATATGGACAGCTCTGCTGTGTGCTCTCTTTGCCACTTCCTGTTGGGAAGGAGAATATCCCACAAGTAAAGGATGAATCCGTGGACTCGATACATCTTACAAGAGAAAATAGTTTTATATAAACAAAACAAATATACAGCAAAACCTTATCAACTGAAGCGAGATACAATTTTAGTCGCACTTGAAACCTATAAATCCACATAATACATAACATTCTTATCTTAATTTCCTTATACAAATTTTCCATTTTAAGGGTATATGTTAACAGACTGCATGATAAGCTCCTTCAAATTACTTTATACGACTACCTCGTGACTCATGTGAGTGTTAACTTGTGTTTTTTAAAGTAGGCTTTGGCTTCTTTAACATTATCAAATCTAACTATGCCCTCCTTCTCTTCTATTGTAATTTTTGCAGGGTACAGTAATTTTGCAAGAAAGCCATCTTGTATCAACTTAGTGCAGAAAGGCGCCATTTCTTTCCTCCTGTAAGCAGTGTCACTGGAATAGTCTTGAAACAATAATATTCTATTTTCTCCTATATGGAAGTTATCCGCTTTTCTGTATGCACATAAGATATTTATTTTATCTTGGAAATTTAAGAATTTTACCAAAATTGGTCTATGAATATTTTTTCCAGTGACTCTGTTTCTAGGGGGTCCCAGTCTGTGCGCTCTTTCTACCACTAATGGTAACTGAAAATAGTCTGCACCTAAGGCTTGGGGGAGTGTAGTTGTGGCAAAAAGTAGTAAGTCTTTATATTGGTCTGACTCGGGGACACCTATGATTTTCAAGTTATTCCGCCTTGAGCGGTCTTCAAGGTCATCTAACCTAGCAGTCAATGTCATGTTTTTCTTCTCTAGTTCTAGAATTTTTTGAGACTGATTATTACATATATATTCCACTGCAGAGATTCTATCTTCTGCTTCTGTGAGTCTATTAGCAAATACTTTTAGCTCTGCCGATAAGCTGGAAATTTGAATTTTAAGACATTCAAATTGGGGTAAACAAATATCACTAAGTTGGGTAATTAATGGTTGCAAATCTGTCTTCTGATTTAGTCCTTCATTAGTATTTTCAGTCATAATGTCGGATGTGCGTGGTCTTCTATCCTTAATTTTAGGAGGCATGGTCTTGGGAGATGCTTCTCAGCCAAAAAGAAAGAGAAGTTGCCGAAGCCTTTTGGCCTCTCCTCTTTCCCGAGTAGACAACAAACAATGCAGATGTTTGACGAAAATCCTTAGTAGCTTGCAAATAAAACTTTAAAGCACGAACCACGTCAAGACTGTGTAACAGACATTCCTTCTTTGAAGAAGGATTAGGACACAGTGACGGAAGAACAATTTCCTGATTGATATTCCTATTAGATACTACCTTAGGAAGAAACCCAGGTTTGGTACGCAAAACTACCTTATCTGCATGGAAGATCAGATGAGGGGAATCACACTGCAAGGCAGATAACTCTGAAACTCTTCGAGCCGAAGATATAGCTACTAAAAACAGAACTTTCCAAGTTAAAAGCTTGATATCTATGGAATGCAAGGGTTCAAACGGAACCCCTTGAAGAACTTTAAGAACTAAATTTAAACTCCATGGCGGAGCAACAGGTTTAAACACAGGCCTGATTCTAACCAAAGCCTGACAAAACGCCTGAACGTCTGGAAAATCAGCCAGGCGCTTGTGCAAAAGAATAGACAGAGCAGAAATCTGTCCCTTTAAGGAACTAGCCGATAATCCCTTTTCCAATCCTTCCTGGAGAAAAGATAGTATCCTAGGAATCCTGACCTTACTCCACGAGTAACCCTTGGATTCACACCAATGAAGATATTTACACCATATCTTATGATAGATTTTCCTGGTGACAGGCTTTGATAAAATCAAGCGTTCAATCTCCAAGCAGTCAGACGCAGAGAAACTAGATTTTGATGTTTGAATGGACCTTGGAGTAGAAGGTCCTGCCTCAGCGGCAGAGTCCATGGTGGGAAGGATGACATGTCCACCAGATCTGCATACCAAGTCCTGCGTGGCCACGCAGGTGCTATCAAAATCACTGAAGCTCTCTCCTGCTTGATCTTGGCAATCAGACGAGGGAGGAGAGGAAATGGTGGAAACACATAAGCCAGGCTGAAGGACCAGGACGTTGCTAGAGCATCTATCAGTGCTGCCTGGGGATCCCTTGACCTGGACCCGTAACGAGGAAGCTTGGCGTTCTGATGAGACGCCATCAGATCCAGTTCTGGTTTGCCCCATAGTTGAATCAGCTGGGCAAATACTTCCGGGTGGAGTTCCCACTCCCCCGGATGAAAAGTCTGTCGACTTAGAAAATCTGCCTCCCAGTTCTCTACTCCTGGGATATGGATAGCTGAGAGATGGCAAGAGTGAACCTCTGCCCATAGGATTATCTTGGAAACCTCCATCATTGCCAGGGGACTCCTTGTTCCCCCCTGATGGTTGATATAGGCTACAGTCGTGATATTGTCTGACTGAAATCTGATGAATCTGTCCGCAGCAAGCTGAGGCCAAGCCTGAAGAGCATTGAATATCGCTCTGAGTTCCAGAATATTTATCGGAAGGAGGGCTTCTTCCTGAGTCCACGAACCCTGAGCCTTCAGGGAGTTCCAGACTGCGCCCCAGCCCAGAAGGCTGGCATCTGTCGTTACTATAGTCCACTCTGGCCTGCGGAAACTCATTCCCCTGGACAGATGGACCCGAGATAACCACCAGAGAAGAGAATCCCTGGTCTCTTGATCCAGATTTAACAGAGGAGACAAATCTGTCCCCATTCCACTGATTGAGAATGCAAAGTTGCAGTGGTCTGAGATGTAGGCGGGCAAATGGAACTATGTCCATTGCCGCTACCATTAGGCCGATCATTTCCATACACTGAGCCACTGACGGCCGAGAAGTGGAATGAAGAACACGGCAGGAAGTTAGAAGTTTTGATATCCTGGCCTCTGTCAGAAAATTTTTCATTTCTACTGAATCTATCAGAGTTCCTAGGAAGGAAACTCTTGTGAGAGGAGAAAGAGAACTGTTTTCTCTGTTCACTTTCCACCCGTGAGACCTCAGAAAGGCCAGAACAATGTCCGTATGGGACATGGCAATTTGAAAAGTCGACGCCTGGATTAGAATGTCGTCTAGGTAAGCAGCCACCGCTATGCCCCGCGGCCTTAGAACCGCCAGAAGGGACCCTAGAACCTTCGTAAAGACTCTTGGCGCCGTGGCTAACCCGAAGGCAAGAGCCACAAACTGGTAATGCCTGTCTAGGAAGGCGAACCTGAGGAACTGATGATGCTCTCTGTGAATTGGAATGTGGAGATAAGCATCCTTTAAGTCCACGGTAGTCATATATTGACCCTCCTGGATCATAGGGAGGATGGTTCAGATTGTCTCCATCTTGAACGATGGGACCCTGAGAAATTTGTTTAGGATCTTGAGATCCAAGATTGGTCTGAAAGTTCCCTCTTTTTTGGGAACTATAAACAGGTTTGAATAGAAACCCTGCCCCTGTTCCTCTCTTGGAACTGGGTGGATCACTCCAAATAACCAGTAGGTCTTGAACGCAACGTAAGAATGCCTCTCTCTTTATCTGGTTTGCAGATAGTTGTGAGAGGTGAAATCTCCCTTTTGGAGACAAACCTTTGAATTCCAGAAGATATCCCTGGGAAACAATTTCCAGTGCCCAGGGATCCTGGACGTCTCTTGCCCAAGCCTGAGCGAAGAGAGAAAGTCTGCCCCCTACTAGATCCGGTCCCGGATCGGGGGCTATTCCTTCATGCTGTCTTAGAGGCAGCAGCAGGTTTTTTTGGCCTGCTTCCCCTTGTTCCAAGCCTGGTTAGGTCTCCAGACTGGTTTGGACTGGGCGAAATTTCCCTCTTGTTTTGCATTAGAGGAAGCTGAGCCACTCTTGAAGTTTCGAAAGGAACGAAAATTATTCTGTTTGGTCCTTAATTTATTGGACCTATCCTGAGGAAGGGCGTGACCTTTTCCTCCAGTAATATCAGAAATGATCTCCTTCAGACCAGGCCCGAATAGGGTATGTCCCTTGAAGGGGATGTTAAGAAGTTTAGACTTTGAAGTAACGTCTGCTGACCAGGACTTAAGCCATAGCGCCCTACGTGCCAGAATAGCAAAACCTGAATTCTTAGCCGTTAGCTTGGTTAAATGAAAAACGGCGTCAGAAATAAAGGAATTAGCTAACTTAAGAGCTTTAATCCTGTCTAAAATATCATCTAACGGGGTCTCCACCTGTAGAGCCTCTTCAAGAGACTCGAACCAAAAAGCCGCTGCAGCAGTAACTGGGGCAATGCATGCAAGAGGCTGGAGAATAAAACCTTGATGTATAAAAATTTTCTTAAGGAGACCCTCCAATTTTTTATCCATAGGATCTAGGAAAGCACAACTGTCCTCGACAGGGATAGTTGTACGCTTAGCTAGGGTAGAGACTGCTCCCTCCACCTTAGGGACCATCTGCCACAAGTCCCGTATGGCGGCATCTATGGGAAACATCTTTTTAAAAGCAGGAGGGGGAGAGAACGGCACACCTGGTCTATCCCATTCCTTAGTAATAATTTCTGAAAACCTCTTAGGGACTGGAAAAACATCAGTGTAAACAGGCACTGCAAAGTATTTGTCCATCTTACACAATTTCTCTGGAACTACAATGGGTTCACAGTCATCCTAAAACCTCCCTAAGCAATAAGCAGAGGTGTTCAAGCTTAAATTTAAACGCTGTCATTTCAGAGTCAGACTGAAGCAACGCCTTCCCTGAATCTGAAATGTCACCCACAGATAGAAGCTCTCCTGCCTCAGCTTCTGAGTATTGTGAGAGTATATCAGACATAGCTACTAAAGCGTCAGAAAGCTCTGTATTAGTTCTAGCCCTAGAGCTGTCTCGCTTTCCTTGTAACCCTGGCAGTTTGGACATTACCTCTGAGAGGGTAGCATTCATAACTGCCGCCATCTACTGTAAGGTAAAAGAATTAGACGCGCTAGACATACTTGGCGTCACTTGAGCGGGAGTTATAGGTTCTGACACATGGGGAGAGCTAGATGGCATAATCTCCCTTTTTTCAGTGAGAGAATCCTCTGGAGATAAATATTTAAGCGCCATAATATGGTCTTTATAGTTTATAGAAATTTCAGTACATTTGGTACACATTCTAAGAGGGGGTTCCACAATGGCTTCCAAACATATTGAACAAGGAGTTTCCTCTATGTCAGACATGTTTAACAGACTAGTAATGAGACAAGCAAGCTTGGAAAACACTTTAATAAAGGTGAAACAGCAATTAAACAAAAACGTTACTGTGCCTTTAAGAGAAAAAAAATAGCACTTAAACTGCAAAACAGTCATCGATCAGGGTGGATCAGTAGCTTATCTGGATTTAGTAAAGCTTCTGACAATGCCCAATACAACACACTAATCCATGTCTTGGGCTAGAATAGTACACTGGGTAGAATAGATTGTAGGGTGTTCTAATTAATAGAGTGCAATCAAAATGGGAGGTTACTTGTGGCGTGCTTCAGAGCTTAGGTATTAGGCTTGTTTTATTTAACATTCATCAGGGTAAAAAGTTTGTGTTTTTAAAGATGATACAAAAGTGTGTAATAAAGCTGATTTTACAAGATAGGTGTAAATGAGAAAAGCTTTTTTTACAAAACTTGTAAAAAGAACAAGCAGAATATAAACTGGTTGAAGAATGAAACCCATAGCAATTTACACCAGACAATTGGTTTAACACATAACAAACAGAGCCAGTAATGGAGAAATGATGTGATCTGAGATATTTTATGTTTGAATTAGAATTTCGCTTGAAATGACGTTAGATGTGACAGCTTCAGAGTATCAAGGGTTGTTGCTACAATTCCCATTGTGTGAATATTAAGGCTGGAATTTTATAGCAGAGCTTTGTCTTTTGTCACACACAGGACCCAGTGTCCCAGGTGTGCTACAACTGACTAAATATTGGCACTTATCATATAATCCTCAGTTTCAGCCCCAGCTCAAACCAAGAGCACAGTTTTATGATTGTGAGACACATTTTTGTCTTGAAATGTATCTATGTATTATAGACCAAGTGCCATAGGACTCATTGTTGTCAATAGAAACAGATTTTAATAACAGATTAGAACTATAGGCACATTAAAGGGGCAGTAAACACAAGGCACTCCTGTTGTGTTTCTGTAGAATAACATCTATTTACCACCTTTTTTTTACTGCAGTTGTTTTTCAGTGGTGTTGCTGGGGGGCACTAGTCCACCTGGCATAATGGCTGCCCCCCCGTGGTGGCTTACGGCCACCAATCTTCCCAGGCACTGCAGCAGGTGCAGGCGGCCCTGCCGGAGACACGCCCATAACATGAAAAGGGCATTTGGCTGGGCATTGCCTTTAGAAGGGCATTTAGCTCTTTTCCTGCCACTAAAAAGTGGGGCTTTAGTTTTGGAATAGGCATAACTTTTATGTTTTTTCTGCAATGGATGATTTATTTATTTTTAATGTGATGTTCGGTTTTATTTAACTTTTTTCCCAGTAAGGTTAATTTTTGTTGTTTTTTGTCTCTTTGTGATGTTAGGTTTTTGTTTTTTTCATGAAACATTAGTTTTTTTGGGGGGGTAACTTGGGGTGTTAGGTTATGGGTCTTAGGGGTTGTAGATTTTAGTGGGTATTTTGCGGTGGGGTTGTGGAGGTTTAGGGGTAAAAAATGTAGTGTAGTATTTTGGGATGTGAGGGTGTGGCAGTTTAGGGGTCGATAGTGTAGAGGGGTAGTTTGCAATGTTGGTGTGCGGATGTTTAGGGTTTAATAGTGTTGAAAGATAGTTCGCTATATGGTGTGTGGTAGTTTTAGGGTTAATAGAGTAGTTAGGTTATTTACAATGTGGGGGTGTGGTGGTTTAGGGGTTAATGGAGTAGTTTAGTACAACATTTTCCTCCACCAAACTCTTTAGAGAACCTTTCAGGTCGCGTAAAAAGTTTGAAAGTAAATTTGATCACTCAAATTCAATTGCATTTAACGCTCAACTTGTAATACGAGCAGACATTGCCGCTCAACGCTTGCCATAGAAAATATGGGGAGTATAAATATCTGAGCTAATGCAAACAATTTTCAGTAATTTAAACAGTGTGACACTTATAATTTTGATTTCAGCGTAAAGAACACCGCAATCTTGCGCTAAAAATAGCGCACCACTCCTAATCTGGCCCTTAGTGTGTACAAATAGATAGGATCTCTTGTACATAGAATTAAAGAGGGAGGAACTGCTGAGGGAGGAACTGTTACACGTACAACGAAAAAGGGAGGAACTGTTGCACATACAACTAAAGAGGGAGGAACTATATTATGTGTGTATATATATATATATATATATATATATTGTGTGTATGTATATATATATATATATACACATATACACACACACATAATATAGAAACAGACATATACATACACACATAATATAGTTCCTCCCTCTTTAGATCTACAAGCCTGGGTGCAAGGCCCATAGGGAAAATGACAAAATAAATTAATACAACACACAGAGAAAGTGCAGCACTCGCTTACAAGCTCTCAGTTAAGATTAAAAGCAAAACTGGAAGAGTTGGTTACCGCATCTGGCCAAATGGGACACATATATATATATGTCTGTGTTACGGTACCAACAGTGTACCAAGGGTTAATACCAGATGAACAATGTCCTGCATAGGGAATCAGCAATTCACAACCCAGCCAGTTTCAGGTTTAAAACAGAATGTCATTTATTAAAGGCTAGATGCCTAGTATTTATACAGGTTTGACCCCAGATGGGGGGGTTGAAAGACTCTTGTACATTTAGATAAAAAGGGGAAGACGCCCTTTTATGAAACAGTAGAATTACATTACTTAAATACTTTACTTAGGCAGATAACAACTTAAACACATTTGGCTTGTCTTATCACCTAGCGTCTGCTCTCTGAGGGTGATTAAACAATGGCCTGTTTATTACTTAAATGTAATTATAGCACACAATAGCTGAGGCCAGCAACTCTGTCTTTAGAAATTAGATTCTTAGCTAAACACAATTAACTCCTTCAGTCCTGACAGAAGGGTCTGTCACATATCTCCCCCCTTGTGGAACACTCCGGCAGACCCGGCTTGACCCTTTGGCGGGTCAACCTGGGGATGACCGGACTAGGAGGTGGTAGGCATGTCAGTTTGCCAGGACAATCCATCTGTATTCCCGTTATGAGAGAGAATTCCTGTCCATACAAAGAAGGGTTCAACTTCCTCAGTGCCCAGACTAGGGCTAAACAGTCCTTCAAAATCCCATCAGCTTCTTTACGAGTTTTCTGTACCTGCTCTTTATAGGTATCCACAATCCCTTCATACTGACATAGGGTGCCCTTGAGTTGCTGCACCTCACTATGAGCCAGCGTCAGCTTCTCCTCAAGTGTCGCTAAGTTTGTCTTTAATGTTTCATGTCCCACTCTCAAGCTGGTGTTTTCTGCAGTCTGTCGGTGCAGCTTGTCTAGCAGAGATTCACGTTCTAAACGTGCTTTTTCCTCTGCGCTCCTCTTCTCCTTCATCAGCGCATTGTAACGGGACTTCCACGTATCAATAGCGGATAGAGATTTACTGAGCTCAGCGTCCTGGGGCTTAGCAGCAGGGGGGTCAGTCTCTGCTGCACGGATCTGAGCACGGGTAGTCACAGGGTTAACATCAGCGGGACCCATGGGAGCATAGGCAGAAACAAGGGGAGCCAAGTCATTTCCAAGAAGAACATCAGCAGGTAAGTCCTTCTTGACCCCCACATTCACAGGTCTAGCGCCCACTCCCCAATCCAAATGTACCCTGGCAACAGGTAGGCTGAACACATCGCCCCCTGCTACCCTCACAGCCACAGTGTCTCCAGTGTACTGTTTCTCAGACACCAAGTTCTTTTGAAGCAAGGTCATGGTAGCACCAGTATCCCGTAGACCACTGACCTTCTTCCCATTCACTTTAACCAGTTGCCGGTTATTCCGGTGGGCAGCTTGCACAAGGTCTGCCTCATGTAGGATGCTCCAGCATTCTTGCGCCTCTACGTAGCGGGCCGCAGGCTGAGAGTTACGTGGGATTCCGCCGGCGGGTCTTCTCCAGGACTGTGCTTGGTTCGCTGCATTTAGGGGACACTCTGGTCTTTTGTGCCCTAGTTGCTTACATCCAAAGCACCAAATAGGCTGTGAGTAGCCCCGTGAATTGAACCGGGCTCTCTGAGGGTAGTTCGTGGCCAGAGGCCGTGTGGTATAGCGGTGCGCCGGGGGTTGGTAACTGGCAGCTGCTGGGGTGACTGGGGGTCTGTACTCCACTCTAGCAGGGGGCTTAGTGGTAGAAGTGTCCAGTTTGCGGGCATCCGTATACTCATCTGCCAAGCGAGCCGCTTCATGCAGGGTGGAGGGTTTACGGTCCCGAACCCACTCTCAAACTCCTGCGGGTAACTTGTCAAAGCAATGTTCCAACAGGAATAGCTGCAGCACCTCTTCCCCAGACACGGCTTGGCACCCCGCTATCCAGTGAGCTGCTGTGCGGTGCACCTTACATGCCCACTCAAGGTAGGAATCTAAAGTTAATTTAACAGTGTCTCTGAACCGCCTCCGCTCCGGTGTAACCGCATACCTGGAGAGCAGAGCCTCTTTTACAGTATTATAATCCCCGACTTCCTCATCTGGAATGGCCCGAAAAGCCTCACTGGCCCGGCCGGATAATTTTCCGGATAATATCATGACCCAGTCCTCTGCGGGTACCTTGTGTAGTGCACATTGCCTCTCAAAATCCGCAAGGTACCCATCAATCTCTCCTTCTGTTTCCAGGAAGTTTTTAAAAGCTGCAAAATGTACTTTTCTCTTTTCCACTGGGTTTGCTGCAGCGCCGCTTTGGCGAAGTAGGTTGGCCTCCACAGCTGCTATGACCCGGTCGATAATTTCCGCAGATGGGTTGGGGCCATAATGTGCCAGTCTTATTTTAACCGCCCGATCAAAGCTTGCTTCTGCGGGGGTTCTGTCTGCTATGCTGGGCCCATTGGTTCCTTCTGTCCCTGGTACTCTTTCCATCTTAGTCAGTATTGTAATAATCCCCCTCTTTCTGAGGTTACTGGCTTGTGTAGTTGCTCTTCTGGGCGATAAGGTTCATCCCGTCGCTTGCCACCAATGTTACGGTACCAACAGTGTACCAAGGGTTAATACCAGATGAACAATGTCCTGCATAGGGAATCAGCAATTCACAACCCAGCCAGTTTCAGGTTTAAAACAGAATGTCATTTATTAAAGGCTAGATGCCTAGTATTTATACAGGTTTGACCCCAGATGGGGGGGTTGAAAGACTCTTGTACATTTAGAT
Organism: Bombina bombina; assembly: GCF_027579735.1. Lineage (NCBI taxonomy): Eukaryota > Metazoa > Chordata > Amphibia > Anura > Bombinatoridae > Bombina > Bombina bombina. The sequence goes on along the minus strand of NW_026511871.1, from coordinate 3,744,440 downwards.
AAAAAGGGGAAGACGCCCTTTTATGAAACAGTAGAATTACATTACTTAAATACTTTACTTAGGCAGATAACAACTTAAACACATTTGGCTTGTCTTATCACCTAGCGTCTGCTCTCTGAGGGTGATTAAACAATGGCCTGTTTATTACTTAAATGTAATTATAGCACACAATAGCTGAGGCCAGCAACTCTGTCTTTAGAAATTAGATTCTTAGCTAAACACAATTAACTCCTTCAGTCCTGACAGAAGGGTCTGTCACAGTCTGTTTCTATATTATGTGTGTGTATATATATATATATATATGTATATATATATATATATATATAAATATATATATGTGTGTGTGTGTGTGTATGTACAGTTGTATGCAAAAGTTTAGGCACCCCTGACAATTTCCATGATTTTCATTTATACATAATTGGGTGTTTGGATCAGCAATTTCATTTTGATCTATCAAATAACTGAAGGACACAGTAATATTTCAGTAGTGAAATGAGGTTTATTGGATTAACAGAAAATGTGCAATATGCATCCAAACGAAATACAGGTGCATAAATTTGGGCACCCCCAACAGAAATAGTGCATCAATATTTAGTAGAGCCTCCTTTATCAGAAATAACAGCCTCTAGACGCTTTCTATATCCTGTAATGAGTGTCTGGATTCTGGATGAAGGTATTTTGGACCATTCCTCCTTGCAAAACATCTCCAGTTCAGTTAGGTTTGATGGTTGCCGAGCATGGACAGCCCGCTTCAAATCACCCCACAGATTTTCAATGATATTCAGGTCAGGGAACTGGGATGGCCATTCCAGAACATTGTACTTATTCCTCTGCATAAATGCCAGAGTGGAATCCATGCGACCCTCAACTTTAACAAGATTCCCAGTACCGGCACTGGCCACACAGCCCCACAGCATGATGGAACATCCACCAAATTTTACTGTGGGTAGCAAGTGTTTGTTTTGGAACGCTGTGTTCTTTTGCTGCCATGCATAACGCCTCTTGTTATGACCAAATAACTCAATCTTTGTTTCATCAGTCCACAGCACCTCCTACCAAAA
>NW_026511871.1:3703379-3738379 GCF_027579735.1 Bombina bombina | reverse complement strand
ACAGGGAGTGCAGAATTATTAGGCAAGTTGTATTTTTGAGGATTAATTTTATAATATTATCCTGTGTCACGTGTAACATATTATTATCCTGTGTCACGTGTAACATAATAATAATATCCTGCACCATTTAGCCAACAGTTATCATTAGACAAATCAGGACTCGGATAAAGAATCATGTAATAACGTCCCTGTGTGTCACGTGTAACATATTATTATCCTGTGTCACGTGTAGCATAATATTATCCTGTGTCACGTGTAACATATTATTATCCTGTGTCACGTGTAACATAATATTATCCTGTGTCACGTGTAACATAATAATATCCTGTGTCACGTGTAACATAATAATATCCTGTGTCACGTGTAACATAATATTATCTTGTGTCACGTGTAACATATTATTATCCTGTGTCACGTGTAACATAATAATATCCTGTGTCACGTGTAACATAATATTATCCTGTGTCACGTGTAACATAATATTATCTTGTGTCACGTGTAACATATTATTATCCTGTGTCACGTGTAACATAATAATAATATCCTGCACCATTTAGCCAACAGTTATCATTAGACAAATCAGGACTCGGATAAAGAATCATGTAATAACGTCCCTGTGTGTCACGTGTAACATATTATTATCCTGTGTCACGTGTAACATAATATTATCTTGTGTCACGTGTAACATAATAATAATATCCTGCACCATTTAGCCAACAGTTATCATTAGACAAATCAGGACTCGGATAAAGAATCATGTAATAACGTCCCTGTGTGTCACGTGTAACATAATATTATCTTGTGTCACGTGTAACATATAGGACTCGGATAAAGAATCATGTAATAACGTCCCTGTGTGTCACCCCAGAACTAAAGACAATACAGCAATAGAACACACACGACCAAATCAGGCAACTTTCTAATTTACTCCTATTATGATTTCTTCGTTCTCTTGGTACCTTTATTTTAAAAAGTAGGAATGTAGTTCAGCACCCTGGATAGCGCTTGCTGTTATATTGTATTGCCTTTTATTTGAGTTACTGGATCCTGTGCAGGAGGGTGATGTTCCTCTATGTTCTTATTATTAATAAATCACCTTTTGTACTTATCACAACGTCTGGGTCCTACATCATCTGACAACAACAGTACTGCAAGGAGCGTGGTAGTCTCTGCTGGGTGTAATTATAGATTTATTTCATTCATTTTCTTTTTAGCAATAGATCTGAGCTAGTATTTATATTCCATCCCAGCATTGCTCACACGGTCACACAACTGATGCATTACTGTTATTAGGTCTGTATACGGGGGATTTCTTAGCATTACTGCAGGAACTTTCTGTATTTTCATAGATTTTGTCACATAGAGACTAACATATTACTCTTAAATGAATGAAAGTGCAGATTATCATTTATTTACTGTTACATGTAGCATGAAATACGTCTGCCCATAACACTCAGTATATGTACTATGTGATATATTAATACCACACACACATCTAATATAATTACACATGAAATACGTCTGCCCATAACACTCAGTATAGTAATGTTACTCAGTATATGTACTATGTGATATATTAATACCACACACACATCTAATATAATTACACATGAAATACGTCTGCCCATAACACTCAGTATATGTACTATGTGATATATTAATACCACACACACACACATCTAATATAATTACACATGAAATACGTCTGCCCATAACACTCAGTATACCAATGTTACTCAGTATATGTACTATGTGATATATTAATACCACACACACATCTAATATAATTACACATGAAATACGTCTGCCCATAACACTCAGTATACTAATGTTACTCAGTATATGTACTATGTGATATATTAATACCACACACACATCTAATATAATTACACATGAAATACGTCTGCCCATAACACTCAGTATACTAATGTTACTCAGTATATGTACTATGTGATAAATTAATACCACACACACACATCTAATATAATTACACATGAAATACGTCTGCCCATAACACTCAGTATATGTACTATGTGATATATTAATACCACACACACATCTAATATAATTACACATGAAATACGTCTGCCCATAACACTCAGTATAGTAATGTTACTCAGTATATGTACTATGTGATATATTAATACCACACACACATCTAATATAATTACACATGAAATACGTCTGCCCATAACACTCAGTATATGTACTATGTGATATATTAATACCACACACACACACATCTAATATAATTACACATGAAATACGTCTGCCCATAACACTCAGTATACCAATGTTACTCAGTATATGTACTATGTGATATATTAATACCACACACACATCTAATATAATTACACATGAAATACGTCTGCCCATAACACTCAGTATACTAATGTTACTCAGTATATGTACTATGTGATATATTAATACCACACACACATCTAATATAATTACACATGAAATACGTCTGCCCATAACACTCAGTATAGTAATGTTACTCAGTATATGTACTATGTGATATATTAATACCACACACACATCTAATATAATTACACATGAAATACGTCTGCCCATAACACTCAGTATATGTACTATGTGATATATTAATACCACACACACACACATCTAATATAATTACACATGAAATACGTCTGCCCATAACACTCAGTATACCAATGTTACTCAGTATATGTACTATGTGATATATTAATACCACACACACACACATCTAATATAATTACACATGAAATACGTCTGCCCATAACACTCAGTATAGTAATGTTACTCAGTATATGTACTATGTGATATATTAATACCACACACACATCTAATATAATTACACATGAAATACGTCTGCCCATAACACTCAGTATACCAATGTTACTCAGTATATGTACTATGTGATATATTAATACCACACACACATCTAATATAATTACACATGAAATACGTCTGCCCATAACACTCAGTATAGTAATGTTACTCAGTATATGTACTATGTGATATATTAATACCACACACACATCTAATATAATTACACATGAAATACGTCTGCCAATAACACTCAGTATAGTAATGTTACTCAGTATATGTACTATGTGATATATTAATACCACACACACATCTAATATAATTATACATGAAATATGTCTGCCCATAACACTCAGTATACTAATGTTACTCAGTATATGTACTATGTGATATATTAATACCACACACACACATCTAATATAATTACACATGAAATATGTCTGCCCATAACACTCAGTATACCAATGTTACTCAGTATATGTACTATGTGATATATTAATACCACACACACATCTAATATAATTACACATGAAATACGTCTGCCCATAACACTCAGTATAGTAATGTTACTCAGTATATGTACTATGTGATATATTAATACCACGCACACATCTAATATAATTACACATGAAATACGTCTGCCCATAACACTCAGTATAGTAATGTTACTCAGTATATGTACTATGTGATATATTAATACCACACACACATCTAATATAATTACACATGAAATATGTCTGCCCATAACACTCAGTATAGTAATGTTACTCAGTATATGTACTATGTGATATATTAATACCACACACACATCTAATATAATTACACATGAAATACTTCTGCCCATAACACTCAGTATACTAATGTTACTCAGTATATGTACTATGTGATATATTAATACCACACACACATCTAATATAATTACACATGAAATACTTCTGCCCATAACACTCAGTATACCAATGTTACTCAGTATATGTACTATGTGATATATTAATACCACACACACATCTAATATAATTACACATGAAATACGTCTGCCCATAACACTCAGTATATGTACTATGTGATATATTAATACCACACACACATCTAATATAATTACACATGAAATACTTCTGCCCATAACACTCAGTATACCAATGTTACTCAGTATATGTACTATGTGATATATTAATACCACACACACACACATCTAATATAATTACACATGAAATACGTCTGCCCATAACACTCAGTATACCAATGTTACTCAGTATATGTACTATGTGATATATTAATACCACACACACATCTAATATAATTACACATGAAATACGTCTGCCCATAACACTCAGTACATATACTGAGTAACATTACTATACTATGTGATATATTAATACCACACACACATCTAATATAATTACACATGAAATACTTCTGCCCATAACACTCAGTATACCAATGTTACTCAGTATATGTACTATGTGATATATTAATACCACACACACATCTAATATAATTACACATTAAATACTTCTGCCCATAACACTCAGTATACCAATGTTACTCAGTATATGTACTATGTGATATATTAATACCACACACACATCTAATATAATTACACATGAAATACGTCTGCCAATAACACTCAGTATACCAATGTTACTCAGTATATGTACTATGTGATATATTAATACCACACACACATCTAATATAATTACACATGAAATATGTCTGCCAATAACACTCAGTATACTAATGTTACTCAGTATATGTACTATGTGATATATTAATACCACACACACACACATCTAATATAATTACACATGAAATACGTCTGCCCATAACACTCAGTATACCAATGTTACTCAGTATATGTACTATGTGATATATTAATACCACACACAACGGGCGAGATTACATCTGCAGCGTAAGTTTCAACACAACTTCTGAAACCCACGTCACCCGTAATTTCACCTCGCACATCGGATGAATCACAAACTGCGCCGGCAGAGGATATACTGCCGTAAGTCGATCAAACTGGCAACGTTTCCGAAATGTCCAACTACACATTTCTGGAGTTGCCAGTAATTTACGGCAGTATATAATCTTGCGGCGCGTAACAAAAAAAAATAAAAATCATCTGTAAATATCGAATCCGGCTAAAAAAAAAAACCTGTCAAAAAGCCATTCAAAACCCTTCATCAGCCATCCCCCCTCATCGCAAACTACCTAATAAATGTTAATAACACATAATTAGCTATCCCCCCACAACGCAATACACTATATAAACATATTAAACCCTAAACTGCCAACCCCCAACAACGCAAACTACATAATTAACCTATTAACACCTAAACCACCAACCACCCACAACACAAAGTATTATTCTAATAACTAAGCCTCCTAACCTAAAAACCCCTAAATTAACCCCAATTAAATTACAATTCCATAAAATAAAACAATAACTACATTAAAAATTATTTTAAAGTTTCAACAAAAAAAACTAAATTACTTAAACAAAAACCTAACATTACCCAAAATAAAAAATCCTAACTTTACAGTAATAAAACAAATCCTAAAATTACAGTAAAATAAAAAATCCTAACTTTACAGTAATAAAACAAATCCTAAAATTACAGTAAAATAAAAAATCCTAACTTTACAGTAATAAAACAAATCCTAAAATTACAGTAAAATAAAAAATCCTAACTTTACAGTAATAAAACAAATCCTAAAACTACAGTAAAATAAAAAATCCTAACTTTACAGTAATATAACAAATCCTAAAATTACAGTAAAATAAAAAACCTAACATTACAAAAATCCTAAAATTACAGTAAAATAAAAACAGCTAAGATTACAAAAAATAAAAAGCTAACATTACAGAAAAAAATAACTAAATTATCCAAAATAAAAAAAAAGTTATTCCTAATCTAATACCCCTTAAAAACAAAAAAGCCACCCCAAAATAAAAAACCCTAATCTAACAATAAACTACCAATAGCCCTTAAAAAGGCCTTTTGTAGATTATTGCCCTAAAGATGTCAGCTTTTTAAAAAAAAACACAAAGTCCCCCCCTAAAATTACAATACCCCACACACCCAACCACCCAAAATAAAAAACATAATAAAAAATAAAAAAAGAGCTTGTATCTTTAGGGCAATGCCCTACAAAAGGTCTTTTTAAGGGCTATTGGTAGTTTGTTAGATTAGGGGTTTTTTATTTTGGGGTGGCTTTTTTTAAGGTGGTATTAGATTAGGAATAACTTTTATTTTGGATAATTTTAGTTTGTTATTTTCTATAATGTTAGCTTTTTTAATTTTTTTGTAATCTTAGCTTTATTTTAATGTAATCTTACATTTTTTTTATTTTAATGTAATGTTAGGATTTTTTATTTTAGGTAATGTTAGGTTTTTGTTTAAAGTAATTTAGTTTTTTTTGTAATTTTAAAATTATTTTTAATGTAGGTATTTTTTATTTGATTTAATTGTAATTTAATTGGGGTTAACTTAGGGGGTGTTAGGTTAGTGGTCTTAGTTATTACAATTAATAAGGGACACAGAACCCAAATTTGATATTTCATGATTCAGATAGAGCTGCAATTTTAAGCAACTTTCTAATTTACTCCTACTATCAATTTTTCTTCATTCTCTTGCTATCTTTATTTGAAAAGCAAGAATGTAAGTTTAGAAGCCCGACCATTTTTGGTTCACAACCTGGGTTGTGCTTGCTGATTGGTGGCTACATGCTGTCCAGCGTTCTGAACTAAAAATTGGCTGGCTTTTTAGCTTAGATGCCTTCTTTTTCAAATAAAGATAGCAAGAGTACAAAGAAAAATTGATAATAGGAGTAAATCAGAAAGTTGCTTAAAATTGCTGCTCTATCTGAATAATGAAAGAAAAAAATTGGGTTTAGTGTCCCTTTAATACTTGTGGGTTGGCGGATTAGAGCTTAAGGCCTCTATTTATGAAGGTCTGGCGGACTTGATCTGACAGTGCGGATCAGGTTCGCCAGACCTCGCTGTATACGGAGAGCAATACGCACACCGTATTCAGCATTGCACCAGCAGCTCACAAGAGCTGCTGGTGCAACGCCGCCCCCTGCAGACTCGCGGCCAATCAGCCGCCAGCAGGGGGGTGTCAATCAACCCGATCGTACTCGATCTGGTTGATTTCCGGTGATGTCTGTCCGTCTGCTCAGAGCAGGCAGACAGGTTATGGAGCAGTGGTCTTTGTGATGTCTGTATTGTTTCTGGCGAGTCTGAAGAGTAGCCCGAAACACGGTCCTTCAAGCTCCGTACGGAGCTTGATAAATATGGGCCTAATAGTGTAATTAGGTAGAGTGCGATGTGGGGGGGGGGTTGGTGTTAAGGGGTTAATACATTTATTAGGTACTTTGCATTGTGGGGGATGGCGGATCAGGGGTTAATACATTAGGTACTATGCGTTGTGGGGGATGGCGGATTAGGGGTTAATACATTTATTAGGTACTTTGCATTGTGGGGGATGGCGGATTAGGAATTAATGTATTTATTAGGTACTATGCGTTGTGGGGGATGGTGGATTAGGGGTTAATACATTTATTAGGTACTATGCGTTGTGGGGGGATGGCAGATTAGGGGTTAATACATTTATTAGGTACTTTGCATTGTGGGGAACGGCAGATTAGGGGTTAATACATTTATTAGGTACTTTGCATTGTGGGGGATGGCGGATTAGGAATTAATGTATTTATTAGGTACTATGCGTTGTGGGGGGATGGCGCATTAGGGGTTAATACATTTATTAGGTACTATGCGTTGTGGGGGGATGGCGGATTAGGGGTTAATACATTTATTAGGTACTTTGCGTTGTGGGTGGATGGCGGATTAGGGGTTAATACATTTATTAGGTACTTTGCGTTGTGGGGAGATGGCGGATTAGGGGTTAATACATTTATTAGGTACTTTGCATTGTGGGGGGGATGGCAGATTAGGGGTTAATACATTTATTAGGTACTTTGTGTTGTGGGAGGATGGCGGTTTAGGAGTTAATACATTTATTAGGAACTATGCGTTGTGGGGGATGGCGGTTTAGGGGTTAATACATTTATTAGGTACTATGAATTGTGGGGGATGGCGGTTTAGGGGTTAATACATTAATTAGTTACTTTGCATTGTGGGGGGATGGCGGATTAGGGGTTAATACATTTATTAGGTACTATGCATTGTGGGGGATGGCGGTTTAGGGGTTAATACATTTATTAGGTACTATGCGTTGTGGGGGATGGCAGATTAGGGGTTAATACATTTATTAGGTACTTTGCATTGGGGGGGATGGCAGATTAGGGGTTAATACATTTATTAGGTACTATGCGTTGTGGGAGGATGGCAGATTAGGGGTTAATACATTTATTAGGTACTTTGTGTTGTGGGAGGATGGCGGATTAGGGGTTAATACATTTATTAGGTACTTTGCGTTGTGGGGAGATGGCGGATTAGGGGTTAATACATTTATTAGGTACTTTGCGTTGTGGGAGGATGGCGGATTAGGGGTTAATACATTTATAAGGTACTTTGTGTTGTGGGGGATGGCAGATTAGGGGTTAATACATTTATTAGGTACTTTGCGTTGTGGGGGGATGGCGGATTAGGGGTTAATACATTTATTAGGTACTTTGCGTTGTGGGAGGATGGCGGATTAGGGGTTAATACATTTATAAGGTACTTTGTGTTGTGGGGGATGGCAGATTAGGGGTTAATACATCTATTAGGTACTTTGCGTTGTGGGGGGATGGCGGATTAGGGGTTAATACATTTATTAGGTACTTTGCGTTGTGGGAGGATGGCGGATTAGGGGTTAATACATTTATTAGTTATTGCGATGTGGGGGATGGCGGTTTAGGGGTGGATATTGCACGTGCTTTGGGTGTTTGTTAAGGCTTCCAGGGAGTTACGGGACTTTCATAATCAGCGCAAGGCTTGCTGCGTCTGCCTACGCCTGGCAAGGTGACAATGGAGTAAATGTTCTCCATTCTGCGTGCATGAGTCCTTGCCCTGAAAATGTGATACCGACTTGCGATGCCAGTTCGATGTTAGTTTATGGAAGTAAAAACTGCAGCCAACGGGTAAAATATACGCGCGTAACTTGTTTGCTGCGCCGTATATGTGATCACTAGATCCGACCAAAAATTGGAGGCGGCAGGTTTAACGCCCGACGCCACATATGTAATCTCGCCCAACAAGTCTAATATAATTACACATGAAATACGTCTGCCCATAACACTCAGTATACCAATGTTACACAGTACAGTATATGTAATATGTGATATATTAATACCACACAACATGTCTAGCCCATACTAAATGTCATGTGTCATCGTATTAGACTGTCACAATATGTACACATTATTCTCTAGTTTACATGCCCTATCACTCACATGCTCAATTCCATATGTAGTACACAAAATAATACTTCCCATTACATAAAATATGGCTAATATTACACTAATTATTTGTAGTTTAGAAGATTATTCACAATAATATAGGCCATATAAAAATGTCACCCACCATGTCATAAAAATGTCACACACATCCATCATGTCACCCCCACCATGTAACATAAAAATGTCACACTCACGCACCCACCATGTCACATAAAAATGTAACACACCCACCATGTATGATGTCACATAAAAATGTCACACATACACACCCACCCACCATGTCATAAACATGTCACACACACGCACCATGTATGATGTCACATAAAAATGTCAAACATACACACCCACCCACCATGTCATAAAAATGTCACACACACACCCACCATGTATGTCACATAAAAATGTCACACCCACCATGTCAATATAAAAAAAATGTATGATGTCACATAAAAATGTCACACACATCCACCGTGTCACATAAAAATGTCACACACACACACCATGTATGATGTCACATAAAAATGTCACACCCACCCCCACCATGTCACATAAAAATGTCACACACACACCACGTCATAAAAATGTCACACACACACACAGCACGTGATAAAAAAATGTCACACACACCCACCATGTCACATAAAAATATGACACACATCCACCATGTCCCATACAAATGTCACACACACACCCACCATGTATGATGTCACATAAAAATGTCACACACACACCATGTCATAAAAATGTCACACACAGCACGTGATAAAAAAATGTCACACACACCCACCATGTCACATAAAAATATGACACACATCCACCATGTCCCATACAAATGTCACACACACACCCACCATGTATGATGTCACATAAAAATGTCACACACACACCATGTCATAAAAATGTCACACACAGTATGTGATATAAAAATGTCACACACAGTATGTGATATAAAAATGTCACACACAGTATGTGATATAAAAATGTCACACACATTATGTGATATAAAAATGTCACACACAGTATGTGATATAAAAATGTCACACACATCATGTGATATAAAAATGTCACACACATCATGTGATATAAAAATGTCACACACATTATGTGATATAAAAATGTCACACACAGTATGTGATATAAAAATGTCACACACACCCACCATGTCACATAAAAATGTTACACTCACCCACTATGTCATATAAAAATGTCACACACAGAACATCAGAAAAAAGTGTCACACACACAGAACATGTCAAAAGTGTCACACACAGTACATTTTTTATAAAAAAAAATGTCACACACACAATATCATTTAAAAATGTCACACAGAACATGTCATATAAAAGTGCCACAAAACATATTACATACATGTCACACAGACAGTATGTAATATAACAAAGTCACACATTACACATGTAAAATAAGAATCTCCTACAGAAAGTATGTAATTTATATTTCACATATAAGTGTCCCACACAGCACAAGTATTATACATATGAACAGCACATGTAACACACATACTTAAGTACTAAACTCAGCAAATGTCATAACAATGTAAAAGGTAGTACGCAGACTGTATGTTGTGCATCATATGCAACAAGAGTTCCACATGCCAGTAACATTAGGACTACTGCCCCAGCACATGTAACCAACACATAAAATGCAACATCAGTACTGTTCCCTGGCATACACAACATGTAACCAAAGTGCGCTTCCTCAACACGTAACATGCAACATCAGTACTGTTCCCTGGCACACACAACAGGTAACCAAAGTGCGCTTCCTCAACACATAACATGCAACATCAGTACTGTTCCCTGGCATACACAACATGTAACCAAAGTGCGCTTCCTTAACACATAACATGCAACATCAGTACTGTTCCCTGGCATACACAACATGTAACCAAAGTGCGCTTCCTTAACACATAACATGCAACATCAGTACTGTTCCCTGGCACACACAACATGTAACCAAAGTGCGCTTCCTCAACACATAACATGCAACATCAGTACTGTCCCCTGGCATACACAACAGGTAACCAAAGTGCGCTTCCTCAACACATAACATGCAACATCAGTACTGTCCCCTGGCACACACAACAGGTAACCAAAGTGCGCTTCCTCAACACATAACATGCAACATCAGTACTGTTCCCTGGCATACACAACATGTAACCAAAGTGCGTTTCCTCAACACATAACATGCAACATCAGTACTGTTCCCTGGCACACACAACATGTAACCAAAGTGCGCTTCCTTAACACATAACATGCAACATCAGTACTGTTCCCTGGCACACACAACATGTAACCAAAGTGCGCTTCCTCAACACATAACATGCAACATCAGTACTGTCCCCTGGCACACACAACATGTAACCAAAGTGTGCTTCCTCAACACATAACATGCAACATCAGTACTGTCCCCTGGCATACACAACAGGTAACCAAAGTGCGCTTCCTTAACACATAACATGCAACATCAGTACTGTCCCCTGGCACACACAACATGTAACCAAAGTGTGCTTCCTCAACACATAACATGCAACATCAGTACTGTTCCCTGGCACACACAACATGTAACCAAAGTGCGCTTCCTCAACACATAACATGCGACATCCGTACTGTTCCCTGGCATACACAACATGTAACCAAAGTGCGCTTCCTCAACACATAACATGCAACATCAGTACTGTCCCCTGGCATACACAACATGTAACCAAAGTATGCTTCCTCAACACATAACATGCAACATCAGTACTGTTCCCTGGCATACACAACATGTAACCAAAGTGTGCTTCCTCAACACATAAAATGCAACATCAGTACTGTCCCCTGGCACACACAACAGGTAACCAAAGTGCGCTTCCTCAACACATAACATGCAACATCAGTACTGTTCCCTGGCATACACAACATGTAACCAAAGTGCGCTTCCTTAACACATAACATGCAACATCAGTACTGTTCCCTGGCACACACAACATGTAACCAAAGTGCGCTTCCTCAACACATAACATACAACATCAGTACTGTCCCCTGGCATACACAACATGTAACCAAAGTGCGTTTCCTCAACACATAACATGCAACATCAGTACTGTCCCCTGGCATACACAACAGGTAACCAAAGTGCGCTTCCTCAACACATAACATGCAACATCAGTACTGTTCCCTGGCATACACAACATGTAACCAAAGTGCGTTTCCTCAACACATAACATGCAACATCAGTACTGTCCCCTGGCATACACAACAGGTAACCAAAGTGCGCTTCCTCAACACATAACATGCAACATCAGTACTGTTCCCTGGCACACACAACAGGTAACCAAAGTGCGCTTCCTCAACACATAACATGCAACATCAGTACTGTTCCCTGGCACACACAACAGGTAACCAAAGTGCGCTTCCTCAACACATAACATGCAACATCAGTACTGTTCCCTGGCACACACAACATGTAACCAAAGTGCGCTTCCTCAACACATAACATGCAACATCAGTACTGTCCCCTGGCACACACAACATGTAACCAAAGTGCGCTTCCTCAACACATAACATGCAACATCAGTACTGTCCCCTGGCACACACAACATGTAACCAAAGTGCGCTTCCTCAACACATAACATGCAACATCAGTACTGTCCCCTGGCACACACAACATGTAACCAAACTGCGCTTCCTCAACACATAACATGCAACATCAGTACTGTCCCCTGGCATACACAACAGGTAACCAAAGTGCGCTTCCTCAACACATAACATGCAACATCAGTACTGTTCCCTGGCACACACAACATGTAACCAAAGTGCGCTTCCTCAACACATAACATGCAACATCAGTACTGTCCCCTGGCACACACAACATGTAACCAAAGTGCGCTTTCTCAACACATAACATGCAACATCAGTACTGTTCCCTGGCACACACACCACATGTAACCAAAGTGCGCTTCCTCAACACATAACATGCAACATCAGTACTGTCCCCTGGCACACACAACATGTAACCAAAGTGCGCTTCCTCAACACATAACATGCAACATCAGTACTGTTCCCTGGCACACACAACATGTAACCAAAGTGCGCTTCCTCAACACATAACATGCAACATCAGTACTGTTCCCTGGCACACACAACATGTAACCAAAGTGCGCTTCCTCAACACATAACATGCAACATCAGTACTGTCCCCTGGCACACACAACATGTAACCAAAGTGCGCTTTCTCAACACATAACATGCAACATCAGTACTGTTCCCTGGCACACACAACATGTAACCAAAGTGTGCTTCCTCAACACATAACATGCAACATCAGTACTGTTCCCTGGCACACACAACATGTAACCAAAGTGCGCTTCCTCAACACATAACATGCAACATCCGTACTGTTCCCCTGGCACACACAACAGGTAACCAAAGTGCGCTTCCTCAACACATAACATGCGATATCCGTACTGTTCCCTGGCATACACAACATGTAACCAAAGTGCGCTTCCTCAACACATAACATGCAACATCAGTACTGTTCCCTGGCATACACAACATGTAACCAAAGTGCGCTTCCTCAACACATAACATGCAACATCAGTACTGTTCCCTGGCATACACAACATGTAACCAAAGTGCGCTTCCTCAACACATAATATGCAACATCAGTACTGTTCCCTGGCATACACAACATGTAACCAAAGTGCGCTTCCTCAACACATAACATGCAACATCAGTACTGTCCCCTGGCACACACAACATGTAACCAAAGTGCGCTTCCTCAAAACATAACATGCATCATCAGTACTGTCCCCTGGCACACACAACATGTAACCAAACTGCGCTTCCTCAACACATAACATGCAACATCAGTACTGTTCCCTGGCATACACAACATGTAACCAAAGTGCGCTTCCTCAACACATAACATGCAACATCAGTACTGTTCCCTGGCATACACAACATGTAACCAAACTGCGCTTCCTCAACACATAACATGCAACATCAGTACTGTTCCCCTGGCACACACAACATGTAACCAAAGTGCGCTTCCTCAACACATAACATGCAACATCAGTACGGTCCCCTGGCACACATAACAGGTAACCAAAGTGTGCTTCCTCAACACATAACATGCAACATCCGTACTGTTCCCCTGGCACACACAACATGTAACCAAAGTGCGCTTCCTCAACACATAACATGCAACATCAGTACTGTCCCCTGGCACACATAACAGGTAACCAAAGTGCGCTTCCTCAACACATAACATGCAACATCAGTACTGTTCCCTGGCATACACAACATGTAACCAAAGTGCGCTTCCTCAACACATAACATGCAACATCAGTACTGTTCCCTGGCATACACAACATGTAACCAAAGTGCGCTTCCTCAACACATAATATGCAACATCAGTACTGTTCCCTGGCATACACAACATGTAACCAAAGTGCGCTTCCTCAACACATAACATGCAACATCAGTACTGTTCCCTGGCACACACAACATGTAAATAAAGTGCGCTTCCTCAACACATAACATGCAACATCAGTACTGTCCCCTGGCATACACAACAGGTAACCAAAGTGCGCATCCTCAACACATAACATGCAACATCAGTACTGTTCCCTGGCACACACAACAGGTAACCAAAGTGCGCTTCCACAACACATAACATGCAACATCAGTACTGTTCCCTGGCACACACAACATGTAACCAAAGTGCGCTTCCTCAACACATAACATGCAACATCAGTACTGTTCCCTGGCATACACAACATGTAACCAAAGTGCGCTTCCTCAACACATAACATGCAACATCAGTACTGTTCCCTGGCACACACAACACGTAACCAAAGTGCGCTTCCTCAACACATAACATGCAACATCAGTACTGTCCCCTGGCACACACAACATGTAAATAAAGTGTGCTTCCTCAACACATAACATGCAACATCAGTACTGTCCCCTGGCACACACAACACGTAACCAAAGTGCGCTTCCTCAACACATAACATGAAACATCAGTACTGTCCCCTGGCACACACAACACGTAACCAAAGTGCGCTTCCACAACACATAACATGCAACATCAGTACTGTCCCCTGGCACACACAACAGGTAACCAAAGTGCGCTTCCTCAACACATAACATGCAACATCAGTACTGTTCCCTGGCACACACAACATGTAACCAAAGTGCGCTTCCTCAACACATAACATGCAACATCAGTACTGTCCCCTGGCACACACAACATGTAACCAAAGTGCGCTTCCTCAACACATAACATGCAACATCAGTACTGTTCCCTGGCATACACAACATGTAACCAAAGTGCGTTTCCTCAACACATAACATGCAACATCAGTACTGTCCCCTGGCATACACAACATGTAACCAAAGTGCGCTTCCTCAACACATAACATGCAACATCAGTACTGTTCCCTGGCATACACAACATGTAACCAAAGTGCGCTTCCTCAACACATAACATGCAACATCCGTACTGTTCCCCTGGCACACACAACATGTAACCAAAGTGCGCTTCCTCAACACATAACATGCAACATCAGTACTGTCCCCTGGCACACACAACATGTAACCAAAGAGCGCTTCCTCAACACATAACATGCAACATCAGTACTGTCCCCTGGCACACACAACATGTAACCAAAGTGCGCTTCCTCAACACATAACATGCAACATCAGTACTGTTCCCTGGCACACACAACATGTAACCAAAGTGCGCTTCCTCAACACATAACATGCAACATCAGTACTGTTCCCTGGCACACACAACATGTAACCAAAGTGCGCTTCCTCAACACATAACATGCAACATCAGTACTGTTCCCTGGCACACACAACAGGTAACCAAAGTGCGCTTCCTCAACACATAACATGCAACATCAGTACTGTTCCCTGGCATACACAACATGTAAATAAAGTGCGCTTCCTCAACACATAACATGCAACATCAGTACTGTTCCCTGGCACACACAACATGCAACCAAAGTGCGCTTCCTCAACACATAACATGCAACATCAGTACTGTTCCCTGGCACACACAACAGGTAACCAAAGTGCGCTTCCTCAACACATAACATGCAACATCAGTACTGTCCCCTGGCATACACAACATGTAACCAAAGTGCGTTTCCTCAACACATAACATGCAACATCAGTACTGTCCCCTGGCACACATAACAGGTAACCAAAGTGTGCTTCCTCAACACATAACATGCAACATCAGTACTGTTCCCTGGCATACACAACATGTAACCAAAGTGCGCTTCCTCAACACATAACATGCAACATCAGTACTGTTCCCTGGCACACACAACAGGTAACCAAAGTGCGCTTCCTCAACACATAACATGCAACATCAGTACTGTTCCCTGGCATACACAACATGTAAATAAAGTGCGCTTCCTCAACACATAACATGCAACATCAGTACTGTCCCCTGGCACACACAACACGTAACCAAAGTGCGCTTCCTCAACACATAACATGCAACATCAGTACTGTTCCCTGGCACACACAACAGGTAACAAAAGTGCGCTTCCTCAACACATAACATGCAACATCAGTACTGTTCCCTGGCACACACAACAGGTAACCAAAGTGCGCTTCCTCAACACATAACATGCAACATCAGTACTGTCCCCTGGCACACACAACACGTAACCAAAGTGCGCTTCCTCAACACATAACATGCAACATCAGTACTTTCCCCTGGCACACACAACAGGTAACCAAAGTGCGCTTCCTCAACACATAACATGCAACATCAGTACTGTTCCCTGGCACACACAACATGTAACCAAAGTGCGCTTCCTCAACACATAACATGCAACATCAGTACTGTTCCTCCAGTCATGTACCATGTAACATTATTAGTTTTCCCAGTACATGTAACATCAGCACTACAACTAGCACATGCAACAGGTAAACTTAGTAACACATGTAACATGTACACATCACTACCCCAGCACATATAACATTAGCACTGTCACACGTGTAACATGTACACATCACTACCCCAGCACATATAACATTAGCACTGTCACACGTGTAACATGTACACATCACTACCCCAGCACATATAACATTAGCACTGTCACACGTGTAACATGTACACATCACTACCCCAGCACATATAACATTAGCACTGTCACACATGTAACATGTACACATCACTACCCCAGCAAATATAACATTAGCACTGTCACACATGTAACATGTACACATCACTACCCCAGCACATATAACATTAGCACTGTCACACGTGTAACATGTACACATCACTACCCCAGCACATATAACATTAGCACTGTCACACGTGTAACATGTACACATCACTACCCCAGCACATATAACATTAGCACTGTCACACGTGTAACATGTATACATCACTACCCCAGCACATATAACATTAGCACTGTCACACGTGTAACATGTATACATCACTACCCCAGCACATATAACATTAGCACTGTCACACGTGTAACATGTATACATCACTACCCCAGCACATATAACATTAGCACTGTCACACGTGTAACATGTATACATCACTACCCCAGCACATATAACATTAGCACTGTCACACGTGTAACATGTACATATCACTACCCCAGCACATATAACATTAGCACTGTCACACATGTAACATGTACACATCACTACCCCAGCACATATAACATTAGCACTGTCACACATGTAACATGTATACATCACTACCCCAGCACATATAACATTAGCACTGTCACACGTGTAACATGTACACATCACTACCCCAGCACATATAACATTAGCACTGTCTCACATGCAAAACAAGACACTAGTACTATTGCCAACATCACATGTAACATACTATTTCCCCAGCACATATAAAATGACATTAGTGTTATCCCTCAGCACAAGTAACATGTCACATTAGTACAACCCTCACATGTGACATTAGTAATATCCCCTTGTCACATTAGTACAACCCCTCAGCACAAGTAACATGCCATATTAGTACATCCCTCACATGTGACATTAGTAATATCTCCTTGTCACATTATTACATCCCCTCAGCACAAGTAACATGTCACATTAATACAACCCCTCAGCACAAGTAACATGTCACATTAATACAACCCCTCAGCACAAGTAACATGTCACATTAGTACAACCCTCACATGTCACATTAATTCTATCCAAATCACATGTAACATGTCACATTAGTTCTATCCCAGCACATAACATTAGTTCTATTCCAGCACATGTAACATTAGTACAACCCCAGCACATGTGTATATAATAACTAGTACAACCCCAGCACATGTATATATAATAACATATAGTACACCCCAGCACATGTATATATAATAACATATAGCACAACCCCAGCACATGTATATATAATAACTAGTACAACCCCAGCACATGTATATATAATAACATATAGTACAACCCCAGCACATGTATATAACATAACATATAGTACAACCCCAGCACATGTATATATAATAACTAGTACAACCCCAGCACATGTATATATAATAACATATAGTACAACCCCAGCACATGTATATATAATAACATATAGTACAACCCCAGCACATGTATATATAATAACTAGTACAACCCCAGCACATGTATATATAATAACATATAGCACAACCCCAGCACATGTATATATAATAAGATATAGTACAACCCCAGCACATGTATATATAATAACATATAGTACACCCCAGCACATGTATATATAATAACATATAGCACAACCCCAGCACATGTATATATAATAACTAGTACAACCCCAGCACATGTATATATAATAACATATAGTACAACCCCAGCACATGTATATAACATATAGTACAACCCCAGCACATGTATATATAATAACTAGTACAACCCCAGCACATGTATATATAATAACATATAGTACAACCCCAGCACATGTATATATAAAATAACTAGTACAACCCCAGCACATGTATATATAATAACATATAGCACAACCCCAGCACATGGGTATATAATAACATGAGTACAACCCCAGCACATGGGTATATAATAACATATAGTACACCCCCAGCACATGTATATATAATAACTAGTACAACCCCAGCACATGTATATATAATAACATATAGTACAACCCCAGCACATGTATATATAATAACTAGTACAACCCCAGCACATGTATATATAATAACATATAGTACAACCCCAGCACATGTATATATAATAACTAGTACAACCCCAGCACATGTATATATAATAACTAGTACAACCCCAGCACATGTATATATAATAACATATAGTACAACCCCAGCACATGTATATATAATAACTAGTACAACCCCAGCACATGTATATATAATAACATATAGTACAACCCCAGCACATGTATATATAATAACTAGTACAACCCCAGCACATGTATATATAATAACATATAGCACAACCCCAGCACATGTATATATAATAACATATAGTACACCCCAGCACATGTATATATAATAACATATAGCACAACCCCAGCACATGTATATATAATAACATATAGCACAACCCCAGCACATGTATATATAATAACTAGTACAACCCCAGCACATGTATATATAATAACATATAGCACAACCCCAGCACATGTATATATAATAACATATAGTACACCCCAGCACATGTATATATAATAACATATAGCACAACCCCAACACATGTATATATAATAACATATAGCACAACCCCAGCACATGTATATATAATAACATATAGTACACCCCCAGCACATGTATATATAATAACTAGTACAACCCCAGCACATGTATATATAATAACATATAGTACAACCCCAGCACATGTATATATAATAACTAGTACAACCCCAGCACATGTATATATAATAACTAGTACAACCCCAACACATGTATATATAATAACATATAGCACAACCCCAGCACATGTATATATAATAACATATAGTACACCCCAGCACATGTATATATAATAACTAGTACAACCCCAGCACATGTATATATAATAACATATAGTACACCCCAGCACATGTATATATAATAACAAGTACAACCCCAGCACATGTATATATAATAACTAGTGCAACCCCATGCACATGTATATATAATAACTAGTACACCCCCAGCACATGTATATATAATAACATATAGTACAACCCCAGCACATGTATATATAATAAAATATAGCACAACCCCAGCACATGTATATATAATAACTAGTACAACCCCAACACATGTATATATAATAACATATAGCACAACCCCAGCACATGTATATATAATAACATATAGTACACCCCAGCACATGTATATATATAATAACATATAGCACAACCCCAGCACATGTATATATAATAACATATAGTACACCCCAGCACATGTGTATATATAATAACATATAGTACACCCCAGCACATGTATATATAATAACTAGTACAACCCCAGCACATGTATATATAATAACATATAGTACACCCCCAGCACATGTATATATAATAACTAGTACACCCCCAGCACATGTATATATAATAACTAGTACACCCCCAGCACATGTATATATAATAACATATAGTACAACCCCAGCACATGTATATATAATAACATATAGCACAACCCCAGCACATGTATATATAATAACTAGTACAACCCCAGCACATGTATATATAATAACATATAGTACACCCCAGCACATGTGTATATAATAACTAGTACAACCCCAGCACATGTATATATAACATATAGTACACCCCAGCACATGTGTATATATAATAACATATAGTACACCCCAGCACATGTATATATAATAACTAGTACAACCCCAGCACATGTATATATAATAACATATAGTACAACCCCAGCACATGTATATATAATAACTAGTACACCCCCAGCACATGTATATATAATAACTAGTACACCCCCAGCACATGTATATATAATAACATATAGTACAACCCCAGCACATGTATATATAATAACATATAGCACAACCCCAGCACATGTATATATAATAACTAGTACAACCCCAGCACATGTATATATAATAACATATAGTACACCCCAGCACATGTGTATATAATAACTAGTACAACCCCAGCACATGTATATATAATAACATATAGTACACCCCAGCACATGTGTATATAATAACATATAGCACAACCCCAGCACATGTATATATAATAACATATAGTACACCCCAGCACATGTATATATAATAACATATAGTACACCCCAGCACATGTATATATAATAACATATAGCACACCCCAGCACATGTATATATAATAACTAGTACACCCCAGCACATGTATATATAATAACATATAGCACAACCCCAGCACATGTATATATAATAACTAGTACAACCCCAGCACATGTATATATAATAACATATAGTACACCCCCAGCACATGTATATATAATAACATATAGTACAACCCCAGCACATGTATATATAATAACATATAGTACACCCCAGCACATGTATATATAATAACTAGTACAACCCCAGCACATGTATATATAATAACATATAGTACAACCCCAGCACATGTATATATAATAACTAGTACACCCCCAGCACATGTATATATAATAACTAGTACACCCCCAGCACATGTATATATAATAACTAGTACACCCCAGCACATGTATATATAATAACATATAGTACAACCCCAGCACATGTATATATAATAACATATAGCACAACCCCAGCACATGTATATATAATAACTAGTACAACCCCAGCACATGTATATATAATAACATATAGTACAACCCCAGCACATGTATATATAATAACATATAGTACAACCCCAGCACATGTATATATAATAACATATAGTACAACCCCAGCACATGTATATATAATAACATATAGCACAACCCCAGCACATGTATATATAATAACTAGTACAACCCCAGCACATGTATATATAATAACATATAGTACAACCCCAGCACATGTATATATAATAACATATAGTACAACCCCAGCACATGTATATATAATAACATATAGTACAACCCCAGCACATGTATATATAATAACATATAGCACAACCCCAGCACATGTATATATAATAACTAGTACAACCCCAGCACATGTATATATAATAACATATAGCACAACCCCAGCACATGTATATATAATAACTAGTACAACCCCAGCACATGTATATATAATAACATATAGTACACCCCAGCACATGTGTATATAATAACTAGTACAACCCCAGCACATGTATATATAATAACATATAGTACACCCCAGCACATGTGTATATAATAACATATAGCACAACCCCAGCACATGTATATATAATAACATATAGTACACCCCAGCACATGTATATATAATAACATATAGTACACCCCAGCACATGTATATATAATAACATATAGCACACCCCAGCACATGTATATATAATAACTAGTACACCCCAGCACATGTATATATAATAACATATAGCACAACCCCAGCACATGTATATATAATAACTAGTACAACCCCAGCACATGTATATATAATAACATATAGTACACCCCAGCACATGTATATATAATAACATATAGTACAACCCCAGCACATGTATATATAATAACATATAGTACACCCCAGCACATGTATATATAATAACATATAGTACACCCCAGCACATGTATATATAATAACATATAGTACACCCCAGCACATGTATATATAATAACATATAGTACAACCCCAGCACATGTATATATAATAACATATAGTACACCCCAGCACATGTATATATAATAACTAGTACAACCCCAGCACATGTATATATAATAACATATAGTACAACCCCAGCACATGTATATATAATAACTAGTACACCCCCAGCACATGTATATATAATAACTAGTACACCCCCAGCACATGTATATATAATAACATATAGCACAACCCCAGCACATGTATATATAATAACATATAGCACAACCCCAGCACATGTATATATAATAACTAGTACAACCCCAGCACATGTATATATAATAACATATAGTACACCCCCAGCACATGTATATATAATAACATATAGTACAACCCCAGCACATGTATATATAATAACATATAGTACAACCCCAGCACATGTATATATAATAACATATAGCACAACCCCAGCACATGTATATATAATAACATTACTGTAAGATGTAAATAAAGCTCTCACCTCGGACCAGCGCTGCCACCACCTGGGCAAGAAGCAGCAGCAGCAGCCAGCGGAGCCCGGAGCTCAGAGCCCCGGTGTTTGGGCGACCTGTTGCCGTCATCTCTAGCACCAGAGCGGCCGGACCAGAAGTGCCCGGGTGCGGGGTCCCAGCGGAAGCTGATGTGAGGGGGGATCCGGGGGAGCCCCGGGGTAGTGCTGACAGGGAGCAGACTCACAGCACCGAGCACACTACCGGCAGCCAACGCTAATCCCAGACTGGAGATCAGGTGAGAGAGGCGGCATGGTCCGCCCCGGAGAGAGGGGGGAGTGTGAGAGAGAGGGGGGAGAGAGAGGGGGGAGTGTGAGAGAGAGGGGGAGTGTGAGAGAGAGGGGAGAGGGGGGGAGTGTGAGAGAGAGGGGGAGTGTGAGAGAGAGGGGGAGTGTGAGAGAGAGGGGGGGAGTGTGAGAGAGAGGGGGGAGTGTGAGAGAGAGGGGGGGAGTGTGAGAGAGAGGGGGAGTGTGAGAGAGAGGGGGAGTGTGAGAGAGAGGGGGGGAGTGTGAGAGAGGGGGGAGAATGTGAGGGGGGAGTGTGAGAGAGAGGGGGGAGTGTGAGAGAGAGGGGGAGTGTGAGAGAGAGGGGGAGTGTGAGAGAGAGGGGAGGGGAGGGCGAGTGTGAGAGGAGAGGGGGAGTGTGAGAGAGGGGGGAGTGTGAGAGAGAGGGGGGAGTGTGAGAGAGAGGGGGGAGTGTGAGAGAGAGGGGGAGTGAGTGAGGGGGGGGAGAGTGTGAGGGGGGAGTGTGAGAGAGAGGGGGGGAGTGTGAGAGAGAGGGGGGAGTGTGAGAGAGAGGGGGAGTGTGAGAGAGAGGGGAGAGGGGGGAGTGTGAGAGATAGAGAGGGAGAAGAGGGGGAGTGTGAGAGAGTGATGAGAGGGGGAGTGTGAGAGAGAGGAGAGGGGGAGTGTGAGAGAGGGGAGAGGGGGAGTGTGAGAGAGGGGGAGTGTGAGAGAGGGGAGAGGGGGAGTGTGAGAGAGGGGGAGTGTGAGAGAGAGGAGAGGGGGAGTGTGAGAGAGAGGAGAGGGGGAGTGTGAGGGAGAGGGGGAGTGTGAGAGAGGAGGGAGTGTGAGAGAGGGGATATGGGGAGTGAGAGTGGGAGTGTGAGAGAGGGGAGATGGGGAGTGAGACGGGGAGTGTTAGAGATGGGAGATGGGGAATGTGAGAGAGGGGAGATGGGGAATGTGAGAGAGGGGAGAGGGGGAGTGTGAGAGAGAGGAGAGGGGGAGTGTGAGAGAGGAGGGAGTGTGAGAGAGGGGATATGGGGAGTGAGAGTGGGAGTGTGAGAGAGGGGAGATGGGGAGTGAGAGGGGGAGTGTTAGAGAGGGGAGATGGGGAATGTGAGAGAGGGGAGAGGGGGAATGTGAGAGAGGGGAGAGGGGGAATGTGAGAGAGAGGAGAGGGGAATGTGAGAGAGAGGAGAGGGGGAGTGTGAGAGAGATCGGAGAGGGGGAGTGTGAGAGAGATCGGAGAGGGGGAGTGTGAGAGAGGGGAGAGGGGGAGTGTGAGAGAGGGGAGAGGGGGAGTGTGAGAGAGGGGAGAGGGGGAGTGTGAGAGAGGGGAGAGGGGGAGTGTGAGAGAGGGGAGAGGGGAAGTGTGAGAGAGGGGAAGTGTGAGAGAGGGGAGAGGGGGAGTGTGAGAGAGAAGAGGGGGGAGTGTGAGAGGGGGAGTGTGGGAGAGAGAGGAGAGGGGGAGTGAGAAGGGGGAGATGGAGTGTGAGAGAGAGGAGAGGGGGGAGTGTGAGAGAGAGAGAGGGAGAAGAGGGGGAGTGTGAGAGAGTGATGAGAGGGGGAGTGAGAGAGAGGAGAGTATGAGAAAGAGGAGAGTGTGAGAGAGAGGAGAGGGGGAATGTGAGAGAGAGGAGAGGGGGAATGTGAGAGAGATCGGAGAGGGGGAGTGTGAGAGAGAGGAGAGGGGGAGGGGGAGAGAGAGGAGAGGGGGAGTGTGAGAGAGTGATGAGAGGGGGAGTGTGACAGACCCTTCTGTCAGGACTGAAGGAGTTAATTGTGTTTAGCTAAGAAACTAATTTCTAAAGACAGAGTTGCTGGCTCCAGCTATAATCTAATTAGTGCTAAGCATTCTATTGTTTGATCACCTTAGAGAGAAAACGCCTAAGTGATAAGAAGGGCCAAGAGTGTCTTGTGGTTGAAGTGTTTAAGTAATATAATTCTATTGTATCATGTCAAAGGGCTTGTTCCCTCCATGTAATGTACAACAGTCTTTCAACCCCCATCTGGGGGGGGGTGTCAAACCTGTATAAATACTAGGCATCTAGCCTTTAATAAATGTCATTCTGTTTAAACCTGAAAACTGGCTGGTTTGTGAATTGCTGATTCCCTATGCAGGACGTTGTTCCCTGGTATTAACCCTTGGTACACTGTTGGTACCGTAACATTGGTGGCAGCGACGGAATGAACCTTATCGCCCAGAAGAGCAACTACACAAGCCAGTAACCTCAGGAAGAGGGGGATTATTACAATACTGACTAAGATGGAAAAGAGAAAAGTAAATTTTGCAGTTTTTAAAAACTTCCTGGAAACAGAAGGAGAGATTGATGGCTACCTTGCGGATTTTGAGAGGCAATGTGCACTACACAAGGTACCCGCAGAGGACTGGGTCACGATATTATCTGGAAAATTATCCGGCCGGGCCAGAGAGGCTTTTCGGGCCATTCCAGATGAGGAAGTCAGGGATTATAATACGGTAAAAGAGGCTCTGCTCTCCAGGTATGCGGTTACACCGGAGGCATACCGGAGGCGGTTCAGAGACACTGTTAAATTAGCTGGAGATTCCTACCTTGAGTGGGCATGTAAGGTGCACCGCACAGCAGCTCACTGGATAGCGGGGTGCCAAGCCATATCTGGGGAAGAGGTGCTTGAGCTATTCCTGTTGGAACATTGCTTCGACAAGTTACCCGCAGGAGTTCGAGAGTGGGTTCGGGACCGTAAACCCTCCACCCTGCAGGAAGCGGCTCGCTTGGCAGATGAGTATACGGATGCCCGCAAACTGGACACTGCTACCACTAAGCCCCCTGCTAGAGTGGAGTACAGACCCCCAGTCACCCCAGCAGCTGCCAGTTACCAAACCCCGGCGCACCGCTATACCACACGGCCTCCGGCCACGAACTACCCTCAGAGAGCCCTGTTCAATTTGCGGGGCTACTCACAACCGATTCGATGCTTTGGATGTAAGCAACTAGGGCACAAAAGACCAGAGTGTCCCCTAAACGCAGCGAACCAAGCGCAGTCCTGGAGAAGACCTGCCGGCGGAATCCCACGTAATCCTCAGCCTGCGGCCCGCTACGTAGAGGCGCAAGAATGCTGGAGCATCCTACATGAGGCAGACCTTGTGCAAGCTGCCCACCGGAATAACCGGCAACTGGTTAAAGTGAATGGGAAGAAGGTCAGTGGTCTACAGGATACTAGTGCTACCATGACCTTGCTTCAAAAGAACTTGGTGTCTGAGAAACAGTACACTGGAGACACTGTGGCTGTGAGGGTAGCAAGGGGCGATGTGTTCAGCCTACCTGTTGCCAGGGTACATTTGGATTGGGGAGTGGGCGCTAGACCTGTGAATGTGGGGGTCAAGAAGGATTTACCTGCTGATGTTCTTCTTGGAAATGACTTGGCCCCCCTTGTTTCTGCCTACGCTCCTATGGGTCCCGCTGATGTTAACTCTGTGACTACCCGTGCCCAGATCCATGCAGCAGAGACTGACCCCCCTGCTGCTAAGCCCCAGGACGCTGAGCTCAGTAAATCTCTATCCGCTATTGATATGTGGAGGTCCCGTTACAATGCGCTGATGAAGGAGAAGAGGAGCGCAGAGGAAAAAGCATGTTTAGAACGTGAATCTCTGCTAGACAAGCTGCACCGACAGACTGCAGAAAACACCAGCTTGAGAGTGGGACATGAAACCTTAAAGACAAACTTAGCGACACTTGAGGAGAAGCTGACGCTGGCTCATAGTGAGGTGCAGCAACTCAAGGGCACCCTATGTCAGTATGAAGGGATTGTGGATACCTATAAAGAGCAGGTACAGAAAACTCGTAAAGAAGCTGATGGGATTTTGAAGGACTGTTTAGCCCTAGTCTGGGCACTGAGGAAGTTGAACCCTTCTTTGTATGGACAGGAATTCTCTCTCATAACGGGAATACAGATGGATTGTCCTGGCAAACTGACATGCCTACCACCTCCTAGTCCGGTCATCCCCAGGTTGACCCGCCAAAGGGTCAAGCCGGGTCTGCCGGAGTGTTCCACAACGGGGGAGATATGTGACAGACCCTTCTGTCAGGACTGAAGGAGTTAATTGTGTTTAGCTAAGAAACTAATTTCTAAAGACAGAGTTGCTGGCTCCAGCTATAATCTAATTAGTGCTAAGCATTCTATTGTTTGATCACCTTAGAGAGAAAACGCCTAAGTGATAAGAAGGGCCAAGAGTGTCTTGTGGTTGAAGTGTTTAAGTAATATAATTCTATTGTATCATGTCAAAGGGCTTGTTCCCTCCATGTAATGTACAACAGTCTTTCAACCCCCATCTGGGGGGGGGTGTCAAACCTGTATAAATACTAGGCATCTAGCCTTTAATAAATGTCATTCTGTTTAAACCTGAAAACTGGCTGGTTTGTGAATTGCTGATTCCCTATGCAGGACGTTGTTCCCTGGTATTAACCCTTGGTACACTGTTGGTACCGTAACAGGGAGTGTGAGAGAGGGGGAGTGTGAGATAGTGATGAGAGGGGGAGTGTGAGAGAGGGGGAGTGTGAGGGAGAGGGGGAGTGTGAGAGAGTGATGAGAGGGGGAGTGTGAGAGAGTGATGAGAGGGGGAGTGTGAGAGAGGGGGAGTGTGAGATAGTGATGAGAGGGGGAGTGTGAGAGAGGGGGAGTGTGAGAGAGGGGGAGTGTGAGGGAGAGGGGGAGTGTGAGAGAGTGATGAGAGGGGGAGTGTGAGGGAGAGGGGGAGTGTGAGAGAGTGATGAGAGGGGGAGTGTGAGAGAGGGGGGAGTGTGAGATAGTGATGAGAGGGGGAGTGTGAGAGAGGGGTGTGTGAGAGAGTGATGAGAGGGGGGAGTGTGAGAGAGAAGAAGGGAGAGTGTGAGAGAGGGGGGAAGTGGGAGAGAGGGGGAGTGTGAGAGAGGGGAGAGGGGGAGTGTGAGAGAGAAGAGGGGGGAGTGTGAGAGGGAGTGTGGGAGAGAGGAGAGGGGGAGTGAGAGGGGAGAGGGAGGAGTGTGGGAGAGAGAGGAGAGGGGGAGTGAGAGGGGGGAGGTGGAGTGTGAGAGAGAGAGGAGAGGGGGGAGTGTGAGAGAGCAGATGGGAGAGAGGAGAGGGGGAGTGTGAGAGAGAGGAGAGGGGGAGTGTGTGAGGGGGAGGGGAGTGTAAGAGAGAGAGAAGAGGGGGAGTGTGAGAGAGAGGAGAGCGGGAGTGTCAGAGAGAGGGGAGGGGGAGTGTGAGGAGGGAGGGGTAGTGTGAGAGAAGAGGGGGAGTGTGAGGGGGAGGGAAAGTGTGAGAGGGGGAGTGTGAGAGAAGGAGAGGGGGAGTGTGAGATAGGGTTAGTGTGAGATGGGGGGGTGTGAGAGGGGGAGGTGGAGTGTGAAAGGGGAGAGGGGGAGTGTGGGAGAGGGGGAGTGTGTGAGAGAGAAGAGGGGGAGTGTGTGAGATTGGAAGAGGAAAGGGGGAGTGTGAGAGAGAATGGGGGAGAGAGAGGAGAGGGGGGAGAGAGAGAAGAGGGGGAGTGTGAAATAGAGGAGGGGGGAGTGTGAGAGAAAAATGGGGAGAGATGAGAGGGGGTGTGGGGGAGAGAGGAGAGAGGGGTTGTGGGGGAGAGGAGAGGGGGAGAGTGGAGAGGAGTGTGAGAGAGAATGGGGGAGAGGAGGAGTGTGAGAGAGAAGAGGGGGAGTGTGAGAGATAATATGCGGCGTAGTGAAAAGAGGGGTTAGAGAAAGGAGAGGGGAAGTGTGTGAGAGAATGGGGGAGAGAGGAGAGGGGGGAGTGTCAGAGAGATGGGGAGTAGAGAAAGGAGAGGGCGAGTGTGAGATAGAGGCGAAGCCTCCCTTGTAAACTTCACTCCCCAAGGTTTACTTAGGGTGAATGCCAGAGAATCGGCGGGGTGCCCCACTTCAACCCCCCAGGCGGAGGGAAAAAATATAGTGTAGATGGGGAAATCACAGTACATCTGGCTTTACCCACAGCTGCTTGGGTAATGTCCATTTGACATGGGTAATCCTAGGATTACCTGGATATCTGACTTTACCCGAAACATATATATATATATATATATATATATATACTTATTCCTAAGAACAATAGGTTCATTAGGAACAATTTTGGCTAGATTTAGAGTTCTGTGGCCAAAGGGGTGCGTTAGCTACGCATGCTTTTTTTCCCCCGCACCTTTTAAATACCGCTGGTATTTAGAGTTCACAGAATGGCTGCGTTTTCAGTGCGTTAGGCTCCAAAAAGGGAGCGTAGAGCATAATTTAACGCCACTGCAACTCTCGATACCAGCGGTGCTTACGGACGCGGCCAGCTTCAAAAACGTGTTCGTGCACGATTCCCCCATAGAAAACAATGGGGCTGTTTGAGCTGAAAAAAAACCTAACACCTGCAAAAAAGCAGCGTTCAGCTCCTAACGCAGCCCCATTGTTTTCTATGGGGAAACACTTCCTACGTCTGCACCTAACACTCTAACATGTACCCCGAGTCTAAACAACCCTAACCTTACACTTATTAACCCCTAATCTGCCGCCCCCGCTATCGCTGACCCCTGCATATTATTATTAACCCCTAATCTGCCGCTCCGTATACCGCCCCAACATACATTATAGTTATGTACCCCTAATCTGCTGCCCCTAACACCGCCGACCCCTATATTATATTTATTAACCCCTAATATGCCCCCCACAACGTCGCCGCCAGCTACCTACAATAATTAACCCCTAATCTGCCGATCGGAGCTCACCGCTACTATAATAAATGTATTAACCCCTAAAGCTAAGTCTAACACTAACACCCCCCTAAGTTAAATATAATTTTTATCTAACGAAATAAATTAACTCTTATTAAATAAATTATTCCTATTTAAAGCTAAATACTTACCTGTAAAATAAACCCTAATATAGCTACAATATAAATTATAATTATATTATAGCTATTTTAGGATTAATATTTATTTTACAGGCAACTTTGTATTTATTTTAACCAGGTACAATAGCTATTAAATAGTTAATAACTATTTAATAGCTACCTAGTTAAAATAATTACAAAATTACCTGTAAAATAAATCCTAACCTAAGTTACAATTAAACCTAACACTACACTATCAATAAATAAATTAAATAAACTACCTACAATTACCTACAATTAAACCTAACACTACACTATCAATAAATTAATTAAATAAAATACCTACAAATAACTACAATTAAATAAACTAACTAAAGTACAAAAAATAAAAAAGAACTAAGTTACAAAAAATAAAAAAATATTTACAAACATTAGAAAAATATTACAACAATTTTAAACTAATTACACCTACTCTAAGCCCCCTAATAAAATAACAAAGACCCCCAAAATAAAAAAATGCCCTACCCTATTCTAAATTAAAAAAGTTCAAAGCTCTTTAACCTTACCAGCCCTGAAAAGGGCCATTTGCGGGGCATGCCCCAAAGAATTCAGCTCTTTTGCCTGTAAAAAAAAACATACAATACCCCCCCCAACATTACAACCCACCACCCACATACCCCTAATCTAACCCAAACCCCCCTTAAATAAACCTAACACTAAGCCCCTGAAGATCTTCCTACCTTATCTTCACCATGCCAGGTTCACCGATCCGTCCTCGGAAGTCTTGGTCCAAGCCTCGGAAGTGTTGATCCAAGCCCAAGCGGGGGCTGAAGAGTGACGCCCATCCTCCGGCTGAAGTCTTGATCCAAGCGGGCAGAAGAGGACATCCGGACCGGCAAACATCTTCTTCCAAGCCGCATCTTCTATGTTCTTCAATCCGATGACGACCGGCTGATCTTCAAGACCTCCAGCGCGGATCCATCCATCTTCACCGACGACTTCCCGACGAATGACAGTTCCTTTAAGGGACGTCATCCAAGATGGCGTCCCTCGAATTCCGATTGGCTGATAGGATTCTATCAGCCAATCAGAATTAAGGTAGGAAAATTCTGATTGGCTGATGGAATCAGCCAATCAGAATCAAGTTCAATCCGATTGGCTGATCCAATCAGCCAATCAGATTGAGCTTCCATTCTATTGGCTGTTCCGATCAGCCAATAGAATGCGAGCTCAATCTGATTGGCTGATTGGATACACTAACACCCTTAAACTACCTATGTACCCCTAAACCGAGGTCCCCCCACATCGCCGCCACTCTATTAAATTTTTGAATACCGCTCGGCAGATTAGGGGTTAATAAGTGTAGGTAGGTGGCGGCGACGTTGGGGGGGGGGGCAGATTAGGGGTTAATAAATATAATATAGGGGTCGGCGGTATTAAGGGCAGCAGATTAGGGGTACATAGGGATAATTTAGCTGGCGGCGGTGTACGGAGCGGCAGATTAGGGGTTAAAAAATGTAATAGAGTGGCGGCGATGTGGGGGGACCTCGGTTTAGGGGTACATAGGTAGTTTATGGGTGTTAGTGTACGTTAGAGCACAGTAGTTAAGAGCTTTATAAACCGGCGTTAGCCCAAAAAGCTCTTAACTACTGTTTTTTTTCTGCGGCTGGAGTTTTGTCATTAGATTTCTAACGCTCACTACAGCCACGACTCTAAATACCGGCGTTAGAAAGATCCCATTGAAAAGATAGGATACGCAAATGGCGTAGGGGGATCTGCGGTATGGAAAAGTCGCGGCTGTAAAGTGAGCGTTAGACCCTTTCCTGACTGACTCCAAATACCAGAGGGCGGTAAAAACCAGCGTTAGGAGCCTCTAACGCTGGTTTTGACGGCTACCGCCCAACTCTAAATCTAGCCGTTTGTTTCCTAATGAGAAGAGGACCTTACATGATCTTAAGAACAACAAATCTCTTGTCATTAGGCAAGCAGATAAGGCTGGTGGGATAGTTCTGCAAAATCTGGAGGATACCTCCTAGAAGCCAGAAAAATACTGAAAGATGTATCCTATTACATCCGTCTTAAACAAGATCCCACTGCTTAATATAAGATCAAGCTTAAGGGTCTTATGGATGAGGCTTTCAAAGAAGGTATGATTCTCAAAAAAGAAAAAGATTTTCTAGTTCTCAATGAACCAAATGTGGCTTTCTATTATCATCTGCCTAAACACAAAAAATTTTGTCCCCCTGACTGACAAATTATAGCCGGAATAGGTAGTCTTACAGATAATGTGTCAATTTATGTAGACCATTTTCTACAAAAGTATGTGCTTGGCTTAGAATCCTATATCCGGGATTCATCTGATCTAATAGAGAAACATCATCTAATTACACCTGATTGTCTTTGGATCACTTGTGATGTCCAAGCCCTGTATTCTAATATACAACATCATTTAGGCCTTTCAGCAATAGCATACTATCTTGAACAGGATCCCTATCTTCCCTCCAATCAATGCAATTTTTTGTTGTCTTTAATATCGTTTATTTTGAAACATAATTATTTTCTGTTTCAGGATTAATTTTATTTACAGATCAAGGGAACCGCGATGGGTACCAGGTTCGCCCCTAGCTATGCAAATTTGTTTATAGGATTTTTTGTAGAAAAATACGTATATGATCCAGCATATGGGGCGAACCTGCTACTGTACGGTCGTTATATTGATGATTTGATTTTTATTTGGAAAGGTGATGTCATTTCTGCCAATCTTTTTGTAGAGCATCTTAATCAAAATGATAGGGGTCTACTTTTCACCAGTACCATAGACTCAAAGAGTATTACTTTTCTTGATCTCAATCTGGAGTTTAGTAATGGTAAAGTCATTAGTACGACTCATTTCAAATCAGTAGATTGTAATAGTTATCTTGATTTCACCAGCAATCATTACCTGCCTTGGAAACGCAATGTTCCCTACGGGCAGTACCCTTGTTGATTATGAAATACAAAGCTTGATTCTTAAAGAGCGTTTCTTAGAAAATAAATACCCTCCACACATCATTAATAAGAGCTATTACAGAGCAAGAGCTGATGATAGGAACAAATATTTTTTTAACCATAAAAATTTAAAAAAAAACAACAACCGAACTAGAACCGATGGGAAAAATCCCCTCTTTTCATCACTCAATTTAACAGTAACCACCAACTAATAAAGAATGCAACTACCAAACATTGGAGTATCCTGACCCAAGGATCCGATTTTAGGGAACTTAATCAGAAACGCACCAAAGGTTGTTTATAAAAGGGCACCCAATCTAAAAACAATCTTAGCTCCCAGCAAGATTGTAAGGAATAAAAGGAATGTGGTCCCCACTAACGCGAAGATCAAGCCATCAGTAATTTCTTATGGCAGTTACAAATGTAATAATAGGAGATGTAAATTATGTATTCACAGAAGAACAAGACCTTTAAATCCAATGTTACCGGCCGTCACTATTCCATTTTGGGCCACATATCATGTTCCTATAAATATGTCGTTTATCTCGCCTGTTTTTGTGGGGTACAATATATTGGGCGTACTTGTAGAAGATTAAGTATTAGATGGTCTGAACACCAACGTAACATCAAAAATAACTATAAAAATCACAGTGTCCCGAGACATTGTAAGCTCAAACATTCTGGTAAGAATAATTGTTATTCTATTACACCGATACAGCTCATCACCAATTCACATCTCTACAATCAGTTCTTTAGGTTAAGACAGACCTACTGGATCCATGTGCTTAAGAGCCTGCACCCCACTGGGCTTAATCTCAATATAGATCTAGCAGCTTTTAACTAAAATATTCTATGCTTAGGCATGTTATGATTTTTGGTTGGCTGTCCCTTTATGCCATATCCCACTTATTCTGTCCCCTATTAACCCATTTCTCAAGACTACTATAGTATTATATACTGTCAGTAGCTCTCAAGACTATCTCCTAGGTCTCGGCTAGCTGCACCAGTCATATGATCAGATGTATCCTATAACATTTACCAGTATGGTATTTAGTACCTATCTATTTTTCATTTTACATATATACATAGGTTCTAGCCAGGAAGCCATCTATAAGTATCTGACCACATCTGTTAATACCATCATGTTTGGGTCCCATTTTAGCTTAGTTTTATATTGTCTTGGCTCACCCATGAGATCAGTAGGAATGTATTATAGACCACTACATTCATGGAGGTCTCTTTGTATTATTAATCTCCTCATCTGGGCTCTCTGAGATAAATATGTCCATTTTAGATTGGGACACCCTCCTATCTTATTATATTCTATTTTACTCACTTAGTATACTAGGCTAATATCCTTTGCCGTGATTACATTTCCCTCTCTGGCCAATTTGACAGATTGTCGACACTTTAGCCAGCCTACCTGACCATATATACCACCATCTATTGATTAGCAACTTCTATTC